>NC_057800.1:201392131-201474492 GCF_018294505.1 Triticum aestivum | reverse complement strand
GAGATTTTTCTCCGGCGATCCCCACGCCACCGCCCCACCACCGCTGGCGACCACTGCCCCCACCATGTACCCTAAGATAAATAGTGGGGTATGCTACCTCTTGAGCACTGCGTTGGTTTTCCCTTGAAGAGGAAAGGGTGATGCAGCAAAGTAGCGTAAGTATTTCCCTCAGTTTTTGAGAACCAAGGTATCAATCCAGTAGGAGGCTACGCGGGAGTTCCTCGTACCTACACAAACAAATAAATCCTCACAACCAATGCAATAAGGGGTTGTCAATCCCTTCACGGTCACTTACGAGAGTGAGATCTGATAGATATCATAAGATAATATTTTTGGTATTTTTATGATAGAGATGCAAAGTAAAATAGAAAGCAATAAAAATAACTAAGTATTGGAAGATTGATATAATGGAGAATAGACCTGGGGGGGCATAGATTTCACTAGTGACTTCTCTCGAGAGCATAAGTATTCACGATGGGTAAACAAATTACTGTTGAGCAATTGACAGAATTGAGCATAGTTGTGAGAATATCTAGGTATGACCATGTATATAGGCATCATGTCCAAGACAAGTAGACCGACTCCTGCCTACATCTACTACTATTACTCCACACATCGACCGCTATCCAGCATGCATCTAGAGTATTAAGTTCAAGAGCACAGAGTAACGCTTTAAGCAAGATGACATTATGTAGAGGGATAAACTCATGCAATATGTTGAAAACCCCATCTTTTTATCCTCGATGGCAACAATACAATACGTTGCTTGCTGCCCCTACTGTCACTGGGAAAGGACACTACAAGATTGAACTGAAAGCTAAGCACATCTCCCATTGGAGGAAAGATCAATCTAGTAGGCCAAACCAAACTAATAATTCGAAGAGACTCACAAAGATAACCAATCATACATAAAAGAATTCAGAGAAGATTCAAATATTGTTCATAGATAAACTTGACCATAAACCCACAATTCATCGGTCTCAACAAACACACCGCAAAAGAACATTACATCGAATAGATCTCCACAAGAGAGGGGGAGAACATTGTATTGAGATCCAAAAAGAGAGAGAAAGCCACCTAGCTAATAACTATGGACCCGAAGGTCTGAGGTAAACTAATCACACTTCAACGGAGAGGCTATGGTGTTGGTGTAGAAGCCCTCCGTGATCGATGCCCCCTCCGGCGGATCTCCGGAACAGGCCCCAAGATGGGATCTCGTGGATAGAGAAATTTGCGGTGGTGGAATTAGGTTTTTGACTCCGTATCTGGTAGTTTGGGGGTACGTAGGTATATATTGGAGGAAGGAGTACGTCAGTGGAGCAACAGGGGGCCCATGAGGGTGGAGGGCGTGCCTGGGGGAGGGTAGGTGCGCTCCCTACCTCGTGGCCTCCCTGTTGGTTGCTTGACATAGGGTCCAAGTCTCCTGTATCATTCCGAAAATCACGTTCCCGAAGGTTTCATTCCGTTTGGACTCCGTTTGATATCCTTTTTTCTGCGAAACCCAAAGTAGGCAAAAAAACAGCAATTCTGGGTTGGGCCTCCGGTTAATATGTTAGTCCCAAAATAATGTAAAAGTGAATAATAAAGCCCAATATTGCCCAAAACATAAGATAATGTTACATGGAGCAATCAAAAATTATAGAAACATTGGAGACGTATCAGGGTACCTCTCCGGCGAAGCCCCCTCCCCGGTGCGGCTGGTTCTTCCTTAACTCTGGCGAGCCCCCCCCCCCCACCCCACCCCCTGAAAATTGACTAACCCAAAAATCGATTCAGTCGACTAAAGTGTAGCTAAATCAGAGCAGCATCGCAAGCAAGAGCAAGAGCGGGAGCAGAAGCGCGAGAAAGAGCAAGAGCAAGAGCAGACAAGGCAGGGGTAGGAGAGCAAGAGCAGAGCAGCAGTGCGAGCGAGAGCTAAAGCAGCAGCAGCTCCTACTGATGTGGACGTCGCCGTCGAGGGAGCGACACCGTGGAGGAAGTGGCTGGTGACGCCGCCGTGGATGGAGCCGCGCCATGTCGGCTCGGGACTGAGCGCCGGCAGCACCGTGAGATCGAATCAAGAAGAAAATGTGGCGATTAGTGTACAACCTCTTTGGTGGTGCCGATTAGGCCGCAGCTTCATCAGAGGAAACGATGATGATGATGCTCTTCCGGTGGTGCAGGTGAAGACGGCGGTGTGGGAATGGAGGTGGCACGAAAGACGAGGGGAACGTCGGGGCACCTCCTTCGAGGTGGAGGACGGGGTGGCTGAACTGGCGAGACGACCAGATCGATGACGGATCCTCATCCAGTACAGTGGATGAGGGACGTTGAGGTGTTGATATGAATGACGTCGTTGGGGAAGAGGCTCCGGCTGGGTGGCGGACAGAGGAGGGTGTGGGGCTTCGCGGGTTTTCCCGGCCTTGGTGTATGAATGGGTGGGCGGATGGGATGGGAGTGGGGAACCATAGCTTAGGGACGCACTTGTCCGAAATGTGGGGTAATTTACGAAAGTACCCCCACCGATTTGAGGCGGTTCTTTCGGTTCAGGGGTATCACGGGCATTTCGCGTGTTGGGATTTCGCAGGAGGTGGGAGTTTTCACGCGCATTGTAATTTTGGAATAGAAAGGCATGGGTTGAGATGGAGGGAGTTGTCGGAGCACAATGAGACAAATATTTATCTTAAATATTTCGGGGTAACAAGGCGCGGGTTGAAGAGGCGGGAGTTTCGCAGCACGATAGACAGAGACGCTAGCTTGAAATTCCGGCATAACAAGGCGCGGCTTGAAATCTTGGGAGAACAAGCTTAACGTGTACCCAAAAAAGAAAATTTAGACTAGTATGATATACTATGTACAATGTGTTTAACACGCACAACACACACAGACGCCATTTAGACTAGTAAGGTACATGTGAATTGCACGCATGAGATTGGGCAACCAAATTATGAATAAATACCAGATTATAGCATGTAAGCTTTGAGTCATATATGCATGATGTAGATGTTCATTTAATTCTTATAGTTCATTTCATTCAAAATCATCTAGTTTTTATAAGAAAGCTAATCTATTTTAAGATTCATGGAATTGTGCGTTGTAAGGCATAACGTAAAACCAAATCATGTAGAAATACATTTGGGAAATTCTGATACGGAAGATTTTAGAACAAAGAAGTGATTGTGTTTTGAGGTTTGTGCATTATTCTTAAGTTCAACCATAGAGTCTTCTAGATTGTACATGTGGAAAAATCTGGTGGAATCTAGATGATATCCAACGGCCAGTAGTGCTCAAATTTGCCAGCGCTACACAATCAGATTGGCCTCATCAAATGAGCATCTTTCGAAGTTAAAGTTATCCGCACACTATATAAAAAATATAAAATATAATATATATTATAGGGGTATAGATATAGATATGTGATGCAAAAGCCACCCATCATCTGCACGGATGCAATGTGGCCAAACGATGTCTGCCATCGGTATCTCAAATTCGAACCAGTCTGACCTTGTTCAATGTGTATACATTACAGTATGCTCGTTTCCAAACCACACCACACAGATCTTCGTTATATTCATGCATGCATGGGATTCAAACATCATGATCTCTTATTCAAATATTTGAATTCCTTTACATTGATTATGACCTCACCTACTCTTTTACACCCACACATTGGTCTTCTCTTTATAATTGTACCACTAACTTTCTCTCGTGCATGCACGCACACACACTACCAGTCGGGATTATCCATCGCACACATGCAATCTTTTTCTTCAGTTCAGTCTCCCATGAAGGCACACACACACTGTCGGTGTCAAAACCAACGGATCTCGGGTAGGGGGTCCCGAACTGTGCGTCTAAGGCGGATGGTAACAGGAGGCGGGGGACACGATGTTTACCCCGGTTCGGGCCCTCTTGATGGAGGTAATACCCTACGTCCTGCTTGATTAATCTTGATGATATGAGTATTACAAGAGTTGATCTACCGCGAGATCGTAGAGGCTAAACCCTAAAAGCTAGCCTATGGTATGATCGTCCTATGGACTAAACCCTCCGATTTATGTAGACACCGGAGGGGGCTAGGGTTACACAGAGTCGGTTACAAGGGAGGAGATCTGCATATCCGTATCACCAAGCTTGCCTTCCACGCCAAGGAGAGTCCCATCCGGACACGGGACGAAGTCTTCAATCTTGTATCTTCATAGTCCAATAGTCCGGCCAAAGGATATAGTCCGGCTGTCCGGAGACCCCCAATCCAGGACTCCCTCAGTCGCCCCCGAACCGGGCTTCAATGACGATGAGTCTGGCGCGCAGATTTGTCTTCGGCATTGCAAGGTGGGTTCTTCTCCAAATTCTGAATATTTGCTGAGTAGTGTCTGGCTACCCATAAATGTTGCACTTCTTGGCTTCTGCGCCCAATAAGGGCTATCTTCCACGCATCGAATATGAGGAGCCAGGGCATTTTTACATTCGCCACCCTAGCCATGTAAGTAAACTGTCTATTAAAGAGACGGGGATTCTTAGATCCATACCACACCATCCTCCCACGACGAGTATCCATCGGAGCGCGCTCGGAAAAATCCATTCCAACATAGCCGGCCATCGCAGCTCCTCCTCCTGCTCCCATAGACCTAAGCCCGGTGACTGGGAGAAGTGTTCCGTCCCGCACAGCCAATTAGTAGAGTTACAGACCTAGGGATTTCTCCCTCCAGCGTATATGGTCCCCGTTCGAGCCGGGCTTGCCACCTATAATTGCGGGGAGCAAGCGGAGAGCTTCCCCAATCCCTCTAAGGGGGAGCGGGTATGCCTAGTCCCTTATTTACTAAGGAGACTTGGATTTCCAATCCATCCGTTCCTCCGCGGGCAACTGGAGTTTTACGGCCTCCAGTTGCGTAATTTCACCCTCGCTTCCATATTACACATCGCCAGTTATGTTGCCCTTTGTGAGGTGTTTCTAGGCTGCGAAGCTCATTTTGAGCTGTGGAAGAGGCTATTCTACCTTGTGCCCCATTCACAGAAGGGGTCCATATATCAAGTGGGCGGAGTCGAAATATGGCGCATCGCCGAGACCGGATACCTGTCCGGTACCCCAAAGAAGATGTCCGAAAACTAGCCTTCGGAGTGGTTTTACATGGAGGACGTCCCCCTTCCAGATCCTATTCGGATGGGTCTTCCCGAGTTCGACAATGCCCCTTTGAAGAAACGCCGAAGCTCACACCCACGGAGCCCTCAGGAGGAAGATAACGGAGAAGTCCTTTACCTGATGGGCCGGATAAAAGCGCTGGCTCAATCAGGACTGACAATAATTGAGGTTATGTCAGTATGTATAATGCGGGGGGTGCAGCCACTTCAGTATCGAGGGCACCCCATGTGGCACTTTAACGGGGAAGATGATGCCACCCGCTGCGGGCGTAAGGGACCGGAGTCAGTTGCTGCTCTAGCAAAAATTCTGTCCGATTTGTACAAGGGAGAGGAAGAGGAGTTCATCCGTATTAGACCACGGGATGGATTCTCCTTGTACAACCCTCCAAGCTGGGTGAGCTGTCACTTTTTACTCCCAACATTCCCACATTCTTCGTCATAAATGCTCACGTTGTCGTTTCATGGCAGGAACTGCAAAAAGTTCTAAGGGAGGTCAACAGCCCACCTCCACAACCGGAGGACCCTAACCGGGCCCTCGATCCCGGACTCGAAGAGGATCCGGACATATTTGTGGAGCTGATCGACAGAACATTCTATCAATTGAGCTGCGATGATGCCATGGTGGCCATCATAGCCAACTATCCTGGGCTACTCCCTGCATCGCATGTAAGAAAACCGGAGTCACAACTTCCGAAAAGGATCCCCTTTTATGCACTTCACCTACCGTACACATATGGTGTCTTACAGGGAAGGCCGTCGGGACGCCACGCCGAACCCGTAGTGACTCGCCAACAAGGGGCGGGGAAGCCGGGTAGGCTAAAAAGGAAGGCGGTCAAGACTGAGATGCCAGCGCAGAGGTATAATATAGAACCTCGCTCCGTGGTTGTCGTCTTTTAAAATATAATAACGTCCACGTTTCCTATTAGGAAAAACGCTCGCCGGACTACATCTGGGGAGGTTGACGATCACGCCTCCACCAGTCGGGCTCCAAGGCCAGACATAGAGGCAGAGGCTAACACGGGGCGAACGTCGGATGCTCCTCCTACAGAGGATGCAGATAGACTATCTGCTACAAATTCCAAAGTGGAAAGCGCCATGAATCACAGGCGTCGCCGGGCCATACTCCGTGACGCTTGTTTCTCCCAAGAGGCGTTCCATGCCTTCAACTCAGGAGATGCGTACATCCGTGCTGCTCAAAACGGTCTTGCCAGAGCCACGGACCAGTATGTAAAGGATATACGGGTAAAAAAATGTGACGATTATATATATCAGTAGCCCCTGAGACTTGAAACAGTTGACACAACTGATTTAAGGATCATTACTTGTGTAGGTTCTTACAGAGAAGTATACTCAATTGTCTCAAGAGCTGGAAGAGTGCAAAGCCCAGCTATGGGCCGCGGTTGCCGCGTTGAAGTTGACCGAGAAGTCCCCCTCTAGTAACACTTGTTTCCACTGCAAAGAATGACAGGTACTAGATAGTATGCGGCATGCATGGAAATCAAACAATAGATGTTGCAGATGATTCCAGAGTGAATCCGTAGGCCATGCCGGAGAATGCGCAACGTGCTTATCGACAGCTAAATGCTGGCGAGCGCATGCTTACGCGGGTCAGGCAGTAGAAAACTAATCTCCAGGACGCCAATATCCAGTTGGGCGTGGAATTGAAATATGTCCAAGCCCAACTTGCGGACTCCGTGAAGGAGAATAAGCGTCTTTGACGCGACATTTTCAGTAAGTGCTTGAATGAACTTAAAGAGTTCGGCGAAGAAGCCGGCTAACAGAGTTATGTCTACAGGTATGCTGACGGGTCGTTCCGCAGAGGAGATGCCCGGGTCTGCGGGTGATCTTCTACCAGAGCTCTCACAACTGCATGAACAAGTTCGGCAGCTGATGCAGGGTATTGCCCAAGCCTTGTGGCCATCCGCCTCCCCGCCAGGAGGCATGGGGGAGCTTATAGAGAAGCTCAAGGGAGCGCAGCGATGCTTCCGATTATGGAAGATATCAGCCTGCCGACAAGGTGCTAGGGAAGCCTGGGCCATGGTGAAGACGCGATATACCATAGCTGACCCAAACCACATGGCCGAGGTCGGGCCTGTGGGGCTCGATGGGAAAGAGATCCCCGTCAGTTTGGTGTATGACCAAGTAGAATTAGCCGCAAAGTATGCGCAACAGGATTGTAGGCTAGACAGCCTGTTGGATGGTATAGAAGAAGAATTTAGTTAGTCTTAGTGACTGTGTACTTTAAGTGACATGTATAATGTCCCTAGCCGGATTGTAAATCATTTGTCATGGCGGACCTTTTCGCTTAGACCTCTGGACCCGATAGTCCGGAGTGTATCTGAATACCCGCTCGGTTATGTCAAAACCAGGGTATGCGTGGAAACCAGGCATAGGGGTCATAAGTGCTTGAACAGAAAAGTAGCCAACTAGCTATGTTATATTACATGGATCGTAAGAAACATCTTCCAGGGAGAATAGTTTTGTTAAGGGTTCCTTTCCCTGGGTACGCATGACCTAATGTGCATGTCCGAACTGCTGAAAGAGACGCAGGCTATAAACATCTGGGGGCATGTATCAAAATAAATAAATGTCATCTTTTGTTCATCGACCGAATATTCTCTTAAGAACGCTAGCTTTCCGCTTCACCCAGTCTGAGGTACACGTCCGGCTGACCCGGTAGTAACAATCGCAGACGTGCTCCCCTTATGCCCTAGCCGAATTAACGGGAACGTAGGGCATAAATACAAGAGCCAGGCAACCTAGCTTGGCCAAAACTTAAGTCATATCGATCCATATAATGGCGAAAAAAGATACATGCGGAAGAATAACACATGTGTGGGGCATAAAGCCCAGAAAAATAGTTGTATTAAGCTTTTGTATAAGAAGCCCCCAGGTATAATGAGCACGGTTAGCGCATCAAGATTGTGCATCCAAGACACAAGTTAGCCTTTTAAGGCCTTGAGGAGAAGAAAAAAAGGATGAGAGAAAGAGAGAAAAGACAAATAACGGATATGCAAAAATTTGACGGGGGTAAGGAGACGAACATAGAGTCTGGTACTAGGCATATAATCTTCGGAGTATGGCTGCGTTCCATGGGTTTGGCTCGAGTCGATTGTCCGATGCATCCCACAGACGGTACGCTCCATCGGCCAGAACCTGGTCAATGATGAAGGGATCTACCCATTTGGGCTTGAGCCTGTTCTTTTTCTTATAGGTTTTGGCCCATACTTCTCTGCTTCGATACCTTCAAGCTTGTTGCTGATAGAATGTGGAACGGGCTTTTGCCACGTCGCGCTCCTCCTCCAGGGCGTCCAAACTATCCTGCCGATCGAGCTCGGCCTCTTTTTCTTTGTACACGCGCACTCGAGGTGTGTCATCAATTATGTCGCAAGGCAGAACCGCCTCTGCGCTGTACACCATAAAAATGGTGTGTATCCGGTAGTGCGATTCGGCGTGGTCCGCAGCCCCCATAGTACGGAGTCGAGCTCCTCTACCCAGTGCGTGTTTGATTCCTTTAAGGACCGCACTAATCTGGGTTTGATGCCGCTCATGATAAGAGCATTTGCTCGCTCGACTTGACCGTTAGTTTGCGGGTGATAGACAGAAGCATAATCGAGCTTGATGCCCATGTTGCTGCACCAAAGTTTTACCTCGTCGGCTGTAAAGTTCGTGTCATTGTCAGTGATGATGCTGTGGGGAATGCCATAACGGTGTACAACCCCAGATATGATGTCTATCACCGGTTCGGATTCAGCCGTGTTAACGGGTTTGGCTTCTATCCATTTGGTGAATTTCTCCACCATGACCAGTAAGTATTTTTTCTTAAGGGTTCCCCCTTTAAGAGGTCTGACCATTCAAGCCCCCAGACCGCAAAGGGCCAAGTAATGGGGATTGTTTGGAGAGCGGTAGGTGACATATGGCTTTGGTTTGCAAAAAGTTGGCAACCGACGCAATGTTGGACCAGATACTGTGCATCTGCTCGGGCCGTCGGCCAATAGAAACTTGTACGGAAGGCCTTGCTTACAAGGGCCCGGGCTGCGGCGTGGTGGCCGCTAAGTCCAGCATGGTTTTCTGCCAAAAGCTTCCGCCCTTCCTCTTCGGAGATGCACCTTTGAAGGACTCCGGTAGTGCTTTTCTTATAAAGCTCTCCCTTGTGGACCTTGTAGGCTTTAGATCACCGCACTATGCAGCGTGCCTCATTTCGGTCCTCGGGTAGTTCCTGCCTGGTTAGGTAGGCTAGGAATGGTTCTGTCCACGGGGCAATGACGGCCATTATCATGTGGGCTGAAGGTGTTATTTCGATGGCAGAGCCTCCGATTGTGTCAGAGTGTTCGGTATCTGGTGTTGTGGCCAGGTCCGGAATATTTTTACCGGTGTCCCCTTCCCATACCACGGATGGCTTAAACAGCCTATCCAAGAAGATGTTAGGTGGGACAGGATCGCGCTTAGCGCCAATACGGGCGAGGATATCCACTGCCTGATTGTTTTCCTGAGCCACATGGTGGAATTCAAGCCCCTCGAACCAAGATGACATTTCGAGGAAGGCGTTGTGATATGCCACCATTTTCAGATCCTTGGCATCGAAGTCTCCATTTATTTGAGATATTGCGAGGTTCGAGTCCCCACGCACCTCCAGGCGGTGAATGCCCATGGAAACTGCCATCCGGAGACCGTGTAATAGGGCCTCGTATTCGGCTGCATTGTTGGAGTCTGTGTATAGTATTTGGAGTACATATTGGACTGTATCTCTGGTGGGGGACGTCAGGACGACGCCAGCCCCTAGACCAGCCAGCATTTTAGAGCCATCAATGTGCATGATCCAATTGGAGTACGCACCGTACTCTTTAGGGAGTTCGGCTTCTGTCCACTCGGCGAAGAAATTGGCCAGTACTTGCGACTTAATGGCTCGTCGTGGTCTATATGTTATGTCGAATGGGAGGAGCTCAGTAGCCCATTTGGCAATCCGGACCGTGGCATCGCGGTTGTTTATTATGTAGTTGAGTGGTACTTCTGAGGCCACCATAATTGAACACTCTTGAAAGTAGTGTCGTAATTTCTGGGATGCCATGAATACCGCCTATGTTATCTTTTGATAATGTGGGTAGCATGATTTGCATGGAGTGAGGATAGTGGATACATAATATACTAGCTTTTGAAGTGGGAATTTATGTTCGTCCGTCTCTCGTTCGACGACAAGCACTGCGCTTACAACTTGGTGAGTTGCCGCTATATATAACAGCATTGGTTTGCCAACATTTGGTGTGACCAAGATTGGGTTGGTGGCCAGGATGGCTTTTATTTCTTCCAAACGAGCCGTGGCTGCATCCGTCCACTCGAAGTGTTTGGTGCGCCGAAGAAGGCGATAAAGGGGGAGTGCCTTTTCTCCTAATCGGGAGATAAAGCGGCTTAAGGCCACCACACATCCAGTTAACTTATGGATTTTCTTGAGGTCGGCTGGGATAGGCAACTGCGACAGGGCTCGGATTTTAGCCGGATTTGCTTCAATTCCTCTACTAGAGACGATGAAGCCCAGGAGCTTTCCGGCGGGTACGCAGAAAACGCATTTTTACGGATTGAGCTTAATGTCGTATGTTCGGAGATTGTCGAACGTGAGCCTCAAGTCGTCTATTAAGGAGTAGACGTGTTTGGTTTTAACGACCACATCGTCTACGTATGCCTCCACTGTTTTGCCGATCTGCTTTTCCAAACATGTCTGAATCATGCGCTGATACGTTGCGCCGGCGTTTTTGAGCCCGAAGGGCATTGTGTTAAATCAGAAGGGCCCGTATGGAGTGATAAATGTCGTTGCGGCTTGATCCGACTCCGCCATCTTAATTTGGTGGTAACCGGAGTATGCGTCGAGGAAGCACAATGAGTGTTGTCCTGCGGTAGCGTCGATGATATGATCGATGCGAGGGAGGGGGAAGGGATCCTTCGGGAAAGCCTTATTAAGGTCCTTGAAGTCGACGCATAGGTGCCAGCATTTGTCCTTCTTTAGTACCATCACCAGGTTTGCTAGCCAGTACGGATGTTTTATTTCTCTAATGAATCCAGCTCCGGTAATTTGGCTAGCTCCTCTCCCATGGCTTGTCGCTTAGGTTCAGGGAAACGCCGAAGAGCCTGTTTGACCGGCTTGAATCCTTTTAGAATGTTAAGGCTATGCTCGGCCAACCTGCGTGGGATTCCTGGCATGTCTGAAGGGTGCAAGGCGAATATGTCCCAATTCTCACGCAAGAACTCCCGTAGTGCGGCGTCTACAGCGGGGTTTAACTGTGCCCCGATGGATGCTATTTTTGTGGGGTCCATTGGATGGACCTGGAATTTTACTATTTCATCCGCTGGTTTAAAAGAGGTGGACTTGGATCTTTTGTCGAGTATCACGTCATCCCTGTCCACTATGGAGCGCAACGCAGTTAATTCCTCACCGCAAGGGTTTCGGATAATGCCTCGAGGGCCAGTGCGGCTGTTTTGTTTTCGGTGCGGAGTGCTATGTCCGGATCACGAGCTAGAGTGATGATTCCATTGGGCCCGGGCATTTTTAGCTTCATGTACCCGTAATGGGGTATGGCTTGGAAGACCATGAATGCCTCCCACCCTAGAAGGGCATGGTATCCACTACTAAACGGGGCCACTTCGAATGTAATTTCTTCGGACCTGTAATTCTCCGGACTGTCGAATACCACATCTAGTGTGAATTTCTCAGCGCAACATGCCTCCTGACTGAGGATGATTCCTCGGAAGGTCGTGCTGCTTTGCTCAATACGGTTCCTGTCTATTTCCATTTTTTGAAGAGTCTCCTCATAAATGAGGTTTAATCCGCTGCCGCCGTCCATGAGCACTTTAGGAAGCCGAAAGCCGTCCACAATTGGACTGAGGACCAAGGCGGCTGGTGCTTGGGCTGTTCAGAATTTAGGTTCGTCACTGGCATTGAAGGTGATAGCCGTGTCGCTCCATGGATTTATTGCTGCCATGTGGCAGACTTCGGCAAGGCTACGGAGTGCTCGCTTACGCCTATTATTTGAGGCGAAGGTCTCGAAGGCTGTCTATACTGTATTGTTATCCACGGGATGGTGCTCTGCGATGTTTTGAATGTGGAGATCCTCACCGCTCTTGGTGTCACACCCTAGCTAGTTCAAGCGTTAGAGTGTGCATCATGTTTAAATTCCTTTTAAATTTGAAATGGGGATGACAGAACCCCCAGCAACCCCCTTGGAACAACTAGGGTTTACTAACAACTTTTTCAATGAACCTGAAATGCCCTTCTAAAAACCCACCCTTTTTGTTTTGGGTTAAAACCTTTGACAAAAATGGTGCACATTTTTCTAGGACATCTAAGGTCATTGGATTAATCCTTATGGTATTTGCATTTGGGCATTTAAATGCTATGATATATTTTGAATGCTCAAATAATCATAAACTAAAATGTTTGCTGCTGGATATATTCTAAGCAGTGGCCATGATTAATATTATGATTTATGGTAATGCCCTGGCATTTTTAATAAAGCCCTGAAGTTACAGAACTAATAAATAAATAAAAAAACAGAAAAGGAGAGAAAGAACAGGGGCTTACCTAGCGCAGCCCACCAGCCCACCCGGCTCGGCCCAGTCCACTGGCTCATGCCAGTCGTCCTCCTCCTCTCGCCATGAGGACGGGGAGTGCTTGGCCGGCGCCCGCGGCCACACGCCGGCCACCTCCTGCTTCCGCCGACGCCCTGGAGGAGTCTACGAGTGCCACGCCGACCCCCACGTCTCCCTCTCTTTCTTCCCACTCTCCCCGTGGCATCTCCCCCTCTCTAGCTCTCTCCCTGCCGAGCGCAGCCATCGCCCCCGACAAGCTCCACCGCAGCCACCGCCGTCCATTCGTTGCCTCATCATGCCAGGAAGCTCCGCCGTCGTCGACTACATCAAGTAGGCCGAGCCCCAAGCGCTCGCTCGCCCCGAAGATGCTGCACCGAGCTCGTCCTCAACTTCGGCCACTGTCGTGGTATTCTCACCGGGGGCTTCCGAGTCGACAGATGCCATAAGGGCTTAGTGTGTGGGTAAGACTGCTGCTGATAGGCCCGGGAGCGGGTATGCGAGTAGCACGCGGTGGTTTACCCAGCTTCGGAGCTCTCCGGAGAGATAATACTCCTACTGTTGCATGTCTGAGTGTATCTATCTGGGGTGTACATTGGGCAGTACAAAGTGCTCCTGGAGCTGTATCTGGGATCAGTGACCAGTGCATCTGATCTGGTATATGCCTATTCGAGGCATGCTAGTGGCCAGCCATGTATGGCCATGGCTTGTGGCCGTGAGTGTGTGCGTGTGTCCCTGGAAGGATTGATGGATGCGTGCCTTATATAGGCATGGTGGTAGCTTACTACCTAAGCTAGGTAGTGGCATGGGGGGCAAGTGGGCATGGGGCGGCATGCCCAGGTACATGATGTGCATGTCTCTTTGTCCGTGGTGCACTTTATAAAACAGTGCCCAGGGACAGATACACTGTAGATGATATCGTCACTGTACGGTTGTCTGGTCTAAGGTATGGCCGTCTCGTCGATGTCTTGTCGATGTCGCTTCGGGCTGCAGTCGGCAGCCGGCTGGTTGGTGCAGTCGACAGGCGGCTGGTTGGCGTAGTCGGCAGCCGGCAGTCGGCAGCCGGCCGGGCAGAGCAGTCGGACGGGGAGCCGGCAGGAGCGGCCGGACAGTCGGACTGAGGGGCTTTGCTAGCCCCGATGTCTTGAAATATCGTCTTGCCGTCCTCGGGGTACCCGTGGTCGATTACTCCGACAGTAGCCCCCAAGCCTCCAGGCAACTTGGCAAAGTTGGGCGGAGGTTTTTTGGTGAGTGTTCATGGAAATTGTCAAGAAAAAAGACAAAGTTAGTCCTGCAGATATATCAAATGTTTGCTTTTAGCATTGCAAGTTTTATGCGGAGGGTGCCGACTCAGTTTCATCCAAGCCCCCTTAATCTTTTTCGTGTTCCCTCCACTTTTTGGCTTGTGCTCTTGCTTGCCGAACAGCCGCTCTGCGGTCTGTGGCTAAGAGTGGGCCGCGAAGTGGAGTGTACAGTACTCAGAGTCTAGGAGCAGATTCAACCGAGTAGATACTTGTAAAGGAAAATGGCCGGGTCGCCCGAACGTTTTTCTTCCCGGGCGTTTTTCGCGTGGGTGGCCTCCAGCATTCACTCTTGCTAGTCGGACAGCCATTCTGCGGTCTGTGACTAAGAGTGGGCCTTTGGTACCGCGCACGGTACTAAGCCGTCTGCGGGAACTAACGTCTCAGGCCAAGTGGCCAGCCCCCGGGCCAACTCAGGCTGGCGCCGGGGCGAACAGTGATGCTACTGTAATAAAAAATGCGGAGATAGCACCCGAGCATCGCTTGGGGTTATCCGTGCTTGCGTGATGCAAAAATATGCGGGCGAGGAGCTCACGTTGATTTTCGTGTAGTCGCGGTCGTCGGAGACAGCCTGCGCGACTCGGCGCTCGCGGAGTGCATCGGCGCACCCACTGGGTGTAGCCTTCGAGCCCCCGGGTGCTCGAAGGGGGGTCCCAGCCGGTCAGGCTCGACCGTCCAGGCGGCGAGGCATCTTGCAACGCCCTTTTTCTTCTTTTCCTCTTCTGCCGGCTGTTCGGTGCCGGACAAAATTCTTCTCTTATTTGCAATCTTCCGTGGGGGCGCACCAGCGCACCCACTGGGTGTAGCCCCCGAGATTCGGGCCGACTACTGAGAAGTCGGGCCGGATCTTCCGGCAACTACTTTGTCTTCTTTTCGCGGGGCGCGTCAGCGCACCCGCTGGGTGTAGCCCCCAAGATTCGGGCCGACTGCTGAGCAGTCGGGCCGGATCTCCCGGCAACTACTTTGTCTTCTCTTTCTTCGCGGGAGCGCGTCAGCGCGCCCGCTGGGTGTAGCCCCCGAGATTCGGGCCGACTGCTGAGCAGTCGGGCCGGATCTCCCGGCAACTACTTTGTCTTCTTTTTTTGTTCTTCTTCAGCCAGCTAGGCAGGCGGACTCCGAAACAGCAGTCGGCATTTTTGCAGCTGGTCAGGCAGCTAGCGGTCGAACGTACGTCAGACGCACATTTCTCTCATATTTTCTTTTATTCTAGCCGACTTCTTTTCTCTCTCTCTCTCTCTCTTTTTTCGCTGCCTGAGCAGTCGGCAGGAGCGGGACGCTGCGGAGGCCGGCTGGAATGCCAAGCCGGCGGCCGGGTCGCGGTGCGGCAGCGGAGTCGGCGGGTTGGGTCGGAGGCGGAGCCGGCCGAGTCATGTAGACGCGTGGAGTCGGCCAGCGCTGGGCGGCAAGCCGGCAGGCGAGCGGGAGCCGGCGCGGAGCGGCACGAGGCGGACCTGGCAAGACGACCGGGGAGGCCGGATGCCGGGTGGCGGGACGAGCCGCAGTCGGATGGCGGGAGCCTGCCAGGGCGCACAGAAGACGGCGCAACCAAGCGGAGGTGCTGGGGCAGGCGCCGTCGCGGAGGAGCACGCGGCCGGGCTCACGCAGCCGGTGGGGGACTGCAAGCGCACGCGCCACGCGCGGAAGGCCAGCGCGACAGGCGGCCAGGGCAGTGGGATGCCGGATCTTTCTTGTTTGCACTCGGCCCTGACCTTTCTCTTTCTTTCCTTCTTTTTCTCTTCGCAGAAGACGGCAGCAGCAAGCAGCGGGGGCCGGCTGGTGCACGCCGGGTGCCGGCGGACTCGAGGCGAGGCGGCGCAGGGGAGCCGGCCCGGGCCGGTGCTGGATGCGGAGGCCGGGTCGCCAGAGCCGGCGCAGGCGTGCGCGGCGGGCAGAAGTCGGCGCGGAGCCAGCAGGCAGCCAGGCGGCACACCCGGCAGGCCGGGTTCGGATTTGGCTGGAGACGGCAGTGTGAAGCGCGGATACGCCGGCAAGGCGCGGGCGTAGCGGCGGGGCCTGCAGCTGCGGGGCGGAGTGGCAGGGCCAAGCCAACGCGAGCGCGTACGGGAGGCGACCGAGCATGGTGGAGGCCGGGGTGCCGGCAGCCGGCCTACGCGAAGCCGGCAGACGGTCGGAACGGTGCGGGCAGAGCGGCGACTTGCACGTGGATGGCCGGGGCCGAGACCTGGTGCAGCCGGAGGCCGGCGAGCTGGACGTGCAGGTGCCGGAGCAGAAGGATGGGGCGACACAGGCGGAGGCCCAGACAGCGCGAAGCCGGCAGCAGTAGGGACACGACCGGGGCCGGCTGCAGCGGTGAGCAGGCGGCCACAGGCGGAGTCAACCCGACACAGCCGGGTGGGCGCAGTCGCGGGCGACGGGCGCGGGAGCCGGCTGCGGACATGGAGCACCCGGTCACGATCCGAGGCGGAGAGGAGCGGAGGCCGGCCCGGGGCAGCGGCAGCCGGCGCAGCCGGATCCGGAGTCGGCAGCAGCGCGGGTCAAGCGGCACGGGCGCGCAGGCGCGCGGCCGGAGGAGAGCTCGAGCGCACGGGACTCTGGGCGGCGAGTGCACAGAGATGGGGAGGAGCTCGAGCTCCTGGGCACTGCAGGAGTTGCGGACGGGCGGCGCGGCTCCACGAGCGCACAGGAGGAGGGCCTGGGGTTGGAGCAGTGTGCGGCCACGGTGGAAGCAGCGGAGCAGCCGCGGGAGGCTTGGGGCGGAGCAGGGCGTGGCCCGGTGGGCAGCTGCGGCGACGGGGAGCATCTCGGGGCCGAACTCGCGCGGAGGAGCTGACCAACGCGCATCGGCGTGGAAGTCTTGCATCTAGCCAATGTACAAATAGTGCACATGGCCATTGCATGGGTAGTATATGTGTAGTGGTATGGCCAATGGTTTGACCTTTGTTGACTAGCATCTAGCTAGCTTGAAAAGATGATGTGTGGAGGAGCGAACGCGCGTGTCGGCCGGAGCAAGGCGCTGCGCGGAGGAAAGCAGACGCGAGCGGCGAGGGAACGATCATGGCCGACCGAAGCTAGGCCCCGCGTGCGGCGTGTGCGCGGACGGACGGCCGGCGCTGCGTTGGTGATGACGAAGATGGCGAAGCCGACGGCGAGGGCGCGCCGTCCCGCACAGCCGCTCCGGGGGCGGGTCGAAGTCGAGCCCCCGAGGGCTACCGGTGAGACGGCGTGACACCGCGGCGGAGGCGATGAAGAAAAAAGGGTCCCGCCCGGACAGCGAAACCAGCAGCAGCGTGGTAGCGTAGTAGTAGTACCGCCCCACGGTGGGCGCCAACTGTCGTGGTATTCTCATGGGGGGCTTGCGAGTCGGCAGATGCCACAAGGGCTTAGTGTGTGGGTAAGACTGCTGCTGATAGGCCCGGGAGCGGGTATGCGAGTAGCACGCGGTGGTTTACCCAACTTCGGAGCTCTCTGGAGAGATAATACTCCTACTGGTGCATGTCTGAGTGTATCTATCTGGGGTATACATCGGGCAGTACAAAGTGCTCCTGGAGCTATATCTGGGATCAGTGACCAGTGCATCTGATCTGGTATATACCTATTCGAGGCATGCTAGTGGCCGGCCATGTATGGCCATGGCTTGTGGCCATCAGTGTGTGCATGTGTCCCTGAATGGATTGATGGATGCGTGCCTTATATAGGCATGGTGGTAGCTTACTACCTAAGCTAGGTAGTGGCGTGGGGGGCAAGTGGGCATGGGGCACCATGCCCAGGTACATGATGTGCATGTCTCTTTGTCCCTGGTGCACTTTATAAAACAGTGCCCAGGAACAGATACACTATAGATGATATCATCACTGTATGGTTGTCTCGTCTAAGGTATGGCCGTCTCATCGGTGTCTTGTCGATGTCGCTTCGGGCTGCAGTCGGCAGCCGGCTGGTTGGTGCAGTCGGCAGCCGGCTGGTTGGCGTAGTCGGCAGCCGGCAGTCGGCAGCCGGCCGGGCAGAGCAGTCAGCCGGGGAGCCGGCAGGAGCGGCCGGAGAGTCGGACTGAGGGGCTTTGCTAGCCCCGATGTCTTGAAATATCGTCTTGCCGTCCTCGGGGTACCCGTGGTCGATTACTCTGACAGCCACCGGCGATCCCCTTCGTCGTCCCCGCCGCATCAGCTCATCCCCGACCTCTCTGACTGCCTCGACGAGACCCCCGTGAGCTCAGCCACCTCCCCACCCTCTCCGTTCTCCCTCTCGGGCCCTGTAGCGACCGCACGTAGCTCACCCGCACGCACCGCCGCGGAGCTCGTCGTCGACGAGGCTCCGGCCACCCAATGGTCGCGCCACTCTGTCCACTAGTCCTACCGCACCTCCAGGAGCTCAACGCACCAATCCATGTGCCTCCCCGTGCCCCCTAGCAACTAGCTCGACCTCACCCGAGCTCCGGCCGCCACCAAAATCGTCGCCAGCGATGTTTCCGGCCACCCCAGCTCCACCCTCTGCCACATCACGTAGGTAGTCTCCACCGCACTTTTGGTCGCCTTTTGGTCTGGCCTCGCCGGCAGCTAGACGCCGGCGACTTGACCCTGTTTGACCCCATATGGGCCCAGATTGACCCCCCTGAGTCTATGACAGGTGGGGCCGGTCTGCTAATTATTTTAGGATTACTTTTAACTAAATTTAATTAGTTTAGTCACCGACATGTGGGCCTAGGCCCCACTGACAGTTAATTAGTGTTAATTAAATTCTGTTAATTAGCTGAGTCACTGACAGACTGGGCCCACCAGTCAGGTTTGACCTGGCCGACCCAGTTGACCCGCTGACATCACACCTATGTCATGCTGACGCATTAATTCAATTACTAGATTTATTCTTTAATAGGAAATTCCAGAAAATAGCCAAAACTTCTAAAAATCATAGAAAATCAACCATAGCTCCAAATGCAAAGATTTATATATGAAAAATGATCAGAAAAATTCAATCTATCCATCTGTAATGGTTTCATGCATGACAAAACAAGTTAACCTTGATGTTTAAGCAGAATAAGGTAATGCACTAATAAGGCCATGTTAAATGAGCTAACATTTGAATCTTTCATTCAAATGAGTTCATTCCATCATGTTTTAGCTTGCATTAGGCCAAGACACATTCATTTTGCCATGTCATAGCATGCATCATATTGTTGCATATTGTCATGTGTTGATTATGTTCGGTGTGTCTTTCGTGGTAGGTTCTGCCTCCGAGGATAATCCCGAGTATCCGTCTTAAGGGCAGTACCCTACTACCACTGCAACAGGCAAGCAACTCATTGATCATTCCGATACAAACCCATGTTCTCGCCTCTGCTCTTGTTTACTGCATTAAGACAACGTGATTCAAACTGCTGTGTGCTATGGTAGTTGAACCCTTATCCTATGCATGACCTGTCATTGACACGGTAACTAGATGAAACCCACTAGCATGTGTAGGAGTTGATTGAGCCATGTATGTGATTCCTACCTTGCTATGCCTGCTATGCTTAGAATTGTGTCAGGTCTGGTTCATCTGGGTGATGGGCTAGAGTGAAATGATTATGTCGGTAATGTGAGGGATGTGTTGAACATGTTTTGGTAAAGGTATCGATGAGAGGCCATGTAGGAGTACATGGTGGGTTGTTTCATTGAGGCCGTCCATAAGAACTGAGATTTGTATGTGTGATTTAAGATGCAGTTACTACCATACATTGGGCCCGAAACCAATGGACCCTCTCGGCTTCTTAATCACCCTAGTACTCTATCTAGGAGTTGCAAATAGTTTCTGGTGTTTGTAGGTTATGTCTTGGCGGCCGTGCGTAGCGCTGACCCTAGGTGTGGGCTATGTTGCGGTAGATACACCGTGGCACGGTGTACCGAGTCACCCGTTTGGTGTCTCGGGAACCCTGTTCACATTGTTCGGGGCCGTATGTGGAAACCTCGGCCGGACTCCCTGCGGATGGAACCTGGATAGGTGATACACCTGGACTAGAGACTTGAGTGTTTGGGTAGGCCGTGGCCGACACCCTCGTTGGGCTTCCGCTTGAAGGTTGCCAAGTACATGTCGTGTAAACGGCGGTAAGTGGTGAAAGCATGTATGAAGAAGTACACCCCTGCAGGGTATAAACTATTTGAATAGCCGCGTCCGCGGTAAAGGACTACTTGGTTGCCTATACAGTTCATAGACAAGTTAATGGTTACTACTAAAAGACTCAAGATAAGTGTGAGTACCCAGGATGGCCCTCTCGTAGGATGATGAGGGAGGATCCCCGGTGGAGTATTGTGTTGGTGAGTAGTGGACTCATGTGTGAAAACTATTTTACTAGTGGAGTTCCGTAGGATAGCTTAGCCAAGAGTCAAAGCTGTCTTGCTGCAATAACCCCACCACCATCTTGAGAATGAGCATGTATAGTAGGTTCTGTTGTAAGACTTGCTGAGTACCTTTGTACTCATGTTTGCTTAATTACTGTTTTTAGACGACAACACCGCCCCCTCCGATGGGTTCTACATAGACCTTGATGTCGACGAGTGACTAGCCACCCAGGTGGTGATCCTGGCCATGGAGGGCCCTATGTAGATAGACAGGCTTCGAGAAGCCTTCTTTCTTTCTAGTGTCTATACTCAGACTAGTTGCTTCCGCTTGTGCTTGTATGATTGTATGACTTGAGTGTCGGGTCATGTGACCCCTTCCTATATGAACTTGTTATGTATGGCTCTCTGAAGCTTTTAAATAAAGTATTTGAGTTGTAGAGTTTTGTTGTGATGCCATGTTGTATGTACTCATATCGGGCATATTGTGTGTATGATTGAAATGCTTGGTATGAGTGGGATCCAACAATCTAGTTGTTTATCCTTGGCAGCCTTTCTTATGGGGAAATGTAGTCTAGTGTTCCTTGAGCCATAGTAGTTCGCTACAGCCCGGTTCACCGGAGTCCTGCTAGCCCAGCACTACTTCTCAGGACACTTGACTGGCCGGCATGTGTTTCACTTTGTTCCTATGTCTGTCCCTTCGGTGAAATGTCACGGTGTGACATCCGGAGTCCTGCCTAGCCTGCTACAGCCCGGGTTCCCTGGAGTCCTGTTAGCCCAGTGCTACAGCCCGGATTCACTTGCTGATGAACGACATGTTCGATGTGATTCATGTATGCCTGTCTCCATAGGTCTGTGCCACTTTGGGTTCACGACTAGCCATGTCGGCCCGGGTTCTCTGTCATATGGATGCTAGCGACACTATCATATACATGAGCCAAAAGGCGCAAACGGCCCTGGGCCATGGTAAGGCGACACCCGTGGGATACCGTGCATGAGGCCGCAATGTGATATGAGGTGTTACCGGCTAGATCGATGTGACTTGGAATCGGGGTCCTGACAGCGTTGGCATTAGAGCCGGACTGCCTGTAGGTTCATTGAGCCAAACTGGTCGATGTCGAGTCTAGAAATGCTTTAGTTATATGTAGGGGAATTGATTCTGGGAGGGAACGTAAGGCTCTTTTACTCCTTTACCTTATGCCCTCTGATCTGAGTCATTCTCTTCTCATTCAACATTGGTTAAGGACTAGGCTCTCTTCTTTTGTCAGGTTCACGTGTTACTAATCCGTAGTAGCTTATAGGATTGTTGTTACAAGCCCTAGTTCAGTTTCTACTATTTCTAGTATGTTGCTAGTTGAATCAGAACCTTGATATGATGTTGTTGAGTGGTATTGCAAACTGTTGTGGATGTCTCAAATCTTTTTCTGAGCATTTACAGCTATTATGTTGTCCAATTTTCCCTAGAAATTCTAATGTCTTCGCATTGTGGTTGTGCTTTCAGATGACCAACCGTGCTCAAAACCAAGTGGTTCGCTTGACCCGGTGCCTCGACGTGCCTGGTCATACTGCTATGTTAGTCCGGGTAATGATCGAGACGGGTTACCGTTGGTATCCCGAATACACCGTCGAAGAGCAATTCCGAGACTTTAATCAAAGCCAATATTTCTGCACCGTCAGGATATTTCCTTCTTATCCTAGATCTACCGAGCCCCTCCACTGTTCCTATGGACTCGGGGTTACTGTTGAGATGGCTGTGCAGGATGCTGCCTATTCCATGATGACCATCATGCGAGTCCAGACTGGCCTGCTTCGGAACACTGACTTCTGTTACATGCCAGCTTCACTTCTGGGAGTGCAAGGGTATCTTCAGGCTATCTATGTTGACTCCACTTAGGAGGACTCATTATCTTGTACCACTACCTTGATGCTCGAAGATAAGGACCGAGAGAATCGGGCCTTGAGGCTGGAGCTTTTCAACACCCGTGCTGATCATTGGGCCACATTGACTCGGTTTGCACCTGCGGTGCAAGCTGGATGTATGGATACAAGGGATTTGTTTCCTGTGAGATCTGCTCTGCTAGACATGGTGGATTGGCGTGATGTGGGAGGCATCACCCCTCCCCGTGGTCCCCGCAGGCCACCATTTGTTGGTCCAAAACCTCATCCTAGCCCCTTTGGTACACAAGCTCCTCAGGACCGTCTGTTCCCGGATGATCACGTTGAACTTCCAGTCTATGGAAGTGACTTCTATGAGGACTACTACGGAGCTGTCTGAGTTAGTAGTAGTACCACTAGTATTGTAATAGTTGTATATTCACTGTCCTGCGTGACTTGTGGAATATGACTTTGTGTGTAATCAATTCCGGAGGTGTAGACAAATAATGTGTAGGAGCTTGGAATGCCTCTGATGAGATGTAACATCTTTCATCATAGTTGTACTATATCCTGGGCTAGTACTAAACTATGTATGGTGTGTATGACCATTGGTATATATATGGCAGTTTTATATTACCATGACATACGGATGAACATCTCTGCATTCCGTGTTATCCATTACATTCTGCACTTCCTTGCTAAGTTTGAGCCATCCTTACCTAAACCATTGTCTTGTTTTCTCCTAGGATGGTCAACACCCGCAGCAACCCTGCTGCCCCGGAACAGGGGGAAGCCAGTGCAGCTAGGGGTGAAAATCTGCCTCACCCGCCTTCTCTGGACGAAGAGATGCCGGAGGCGGAAAGAAACAAGCGTGAGACTAACCGCCTGGTGGAGCGGATTGAGCAGAACACTCAACGCCATCAGCGAAATGACTTGGTGTCAATCAATGAATTAATCAAGCTATACCCACCAAAGTTTAACCATTCTGTCGAGCCCCTCGACGCGGATGACTGGCTTCGCAGCATCACCCACAAGCTACGTTCTACCAATGTAGCCGAAGCCGACAAGGTTACTTATGCTGCCTATCACCTCGAAGGCCCTGCTAGTCTTTGGTGGGAAAACTTTGAAGCTATGCGCCCAGTCGGTCAAATCACTACTTGGGCTGAATTTAGTGAGGCTTTCCATGAGCATCACATTCCGGAAGGTCTCATGGATCGCAAGAGGGAGGAGTTCTGCAATTTCACCCAAGGTAGACTGATTGTGGATGCATATAGTCGTGAATTTGGGAATCTGGCATGATATGCTCCTAAAGAAGTATCTACCGACGCTAAGCAGGCAAGGTTCCGCAAGGGACTTAGCCCTGAGCTTCGCCGCGATCTTCGTCTGCACGAGTGCACCTCCTTTCAGAAGTTGGTCAACAAAGCCATCAGTGCCGAGTCAGGTCAGTCTGACTATGACGCTTCACACAAGCACTCACGTGATTTTGGCTCTTCATCCAGCTCTGGAGCTCAGAAGCGCCGGGTGTGGATCCCAAGCATGGCAATGCCACCCAGGTTCATTCCGGGGCCATCCTTTGAGGCGCCTCGTCCCAACTAGCAGTTTGCACTGCCCAAGCCCTATGGTGGCCCTGCTGCTAATGCTGCTCCACGTCCCAGTGTGGTGACGTGTTTCAAGTGTGGAGAGCCGGGTCACTATAGCCGAGAGTGTCCCCAGAACAACAACCCCAATCAATCTGGAAAGTCCGTTGGCGGTGGTAAGCCAGCGGGAAAGACATTCTACGCTAAGCCGGTCACCACTGCACGTGGCCATGTCAACTGTGTCTCAGCCGAGGAGGCTCACGAGGATCCTAACGTCGTCCTTGGTACGCTCCTTATTAATTGCCATCCACCATCTGTTCTTTTTGATACTGGATCATCTCATTCATTCATATCCGAAAACTATGCTCGATTGCATAACACGCCATTCTGTGACATGCCCACTTCCATGGTAATTCAAACTCCAGGTTCCAAATGGCAAACTTCTAGAGTAAGCCATGGGAACGAAATTCTTGTTGATAGACTTGTCTTCCTTGCATCCTTAATAGCTCTCAAGTCCTCGGACATAAACATCATCTTGGGTATGGACTGGATGTCAGCTCATTATGCTAAGATTGATTGTGCCACTAGAACCGTTCAACTTACTCATTCATCGGGCAAGACAGTCAATGTCTTAACTCGAGTAGCCAAGCGCCAGCTTTACTCTCTAAATGCCAACCCCCTTCCAGACCTTGAGGATGTTCCGGTAGTCCGGGACTTCCCGGATGTCTTTCTTGAGGAACTGCCAGGTGTTCCACCTGACAGGGATGTCGAGTTCGTGATAGACCTTGTTCCACAAACCGTTCCAATTTCTAGAAGACCCTACAAGATGGCATCCTTAGAACTAGCGGAGCTTAAGAACCAACTCGATGAGTCCTTGAAAAAGGGTTTCATCCGTCCTATTTCCTCTCCTTGTGCTTGCCCCGTCCTCTTTGTTAAGAAGAAGGATGGAACGGATCGAATGGTTGTAGATTACCGAACTGTCAACTTGGTCACCATCAAGAACAAGTATCCGCTTCCCAGGATCAACGATCTGTATGATCAGCTCGCTGGATCCTCAGTCTTTTCGAAGATGGATTTGAGGTTGGGCTACCATCAAATCAAAATCAGAAACGGGGACATTCCCAAAACGGCCTTTGTTACCGGTTATGGCCAATACGAGTACACCGTTATGTCCTTCGGTTTAACCAATGCCCCAGCCACCTTCTCTCGGTTAATGAACTCGGTCTTCATGGAGTATTTGGATAAATTCGTCGTAGTTTATCTCGATGACATACTCATCTACTCCAAGAATGAATAGGAACATGCCGAACATCTAAGGCTGGTATTGATGAAACTTCGAGAGCATCGCCTTTATGCCAAATTCTCCAAGTGTGAATTTTGGTTGCCAGAAGTGACCTATCTAGGCCATGTAATCTCTGGTAAGGGTATTGCTGTCAATCCCGAGCGAGTTCAAGCCGTCCTTGATTGGACTCCACCTGAGACGGTCAAGCAAGTCCGGAGCTTCCTTGTCTTAGCGAGCTATTGCTGTCGCTTCATCGAGAATTTCTCCATGGTTGCTAAACCTCTAACTGAACTCCTCAAGAAAGATAAAAAGTTCGAGTGGACCCCACGGTAAGAGTTCAGCTTTCAGGAACTGAAAAGACGCCTGACATCTGCTCCCGTACTGGTACCACCAGATTTCTCCAAGGACTTTGTTATCTATTGCGACGCCTCGCGACAAGGACTAGGTTGCATACTCATGCAGGATCGTCAAGTAATTGCCTATGCTTCACGGCAATTACACCCACATGAGGAAAACTATCCCACACATGATCTAGAGCTTGCAGTTGTAGTCCATGCACTCAAAACTTGGCAACATTACCTCCTTGGTAATCGTCGCGAGATCTTCACCGATCACCAAAGTTTGAAATATATCTTCACCCAACCAGATTTGAATCTCAGGCAAAGACGTTGGGTCGAGTTGATCTCGGATTACGACTTAGGAATAACTTACACCCCGGGCAAAGCCAATGTCATGGCTGATGCGCTAAGTCGTAAATCTTATTGTAACAACCTGATGTTACACCAAAGTCAACCACTTCTCCACGAGGAATTTCGTAAACTCAATCTTCACATAGTTCCTCGAGGATTCCTATCCACACTGGTGGCAAAACCTACCCTTACGGATCAAGGCACAGAAGGTAGATCCGGGAATCTCCCGTATTAAGAGAAGCATTAAGAAAGGAGTTGCGAATTGTTTCTCCGTTGATGATCAAGGTGTCGTATACTTTGGAAACTGCTTAGTGGTTCCAAAGGCACGAAACCTGAGGCGGCTGATCCTTAAGGAAGCTCATGAATCCCCTCTCACCATTCATCCCGGTAGTACTAAAATGTATCAAGACCTACGCCAGAGGTTTTGGTGGACTAGGATGAAGAGAGAAATCGCTCAATACATTGCTAATTGCGACGTCTGTCGTCGTGTTAAAGCAGAGCATCAACGGCCTGCTGGCACCCTTCAACCTTTGGCTATTCCCGAGTGGAAATGGGATAAAATCAGTATGGATTTCATCACTGGGTTTTCCAGGACCAAGAGAGGGAATAATGCCATCTTCGTCGTGATCGACCATCTTTCCAAGGTAGCCCATTTCCGACCTGATCGTGAGAGTATCACCGCTAGCCAGCTAGCTGACTTGTACATTTCCCGAATAGTGTCTCTTCATGGTGTCCCATTGGAAATTAACTTAGACCGTGGGAGTCACTTCACCTCTCGATTTTGGGAAAGTTTCCAAAATGCTATGGGAACTCGTCTCTCTTTTAGCACCGCCTTCCATCCTCAATCAAGTAGTCAAGTAGAACGAGTCAATCAAATTCTGGAAGATATGCTCCGAGCCTCTGTCATCTCGTTCGGAATGGGTTGGGAGAAATGTTTTCCATTCGCGGAGTTTGCTTACAACAATAGTTATCAAGCTAGCTTGGCAAGGCTCCTTTCGAAGTTCTCTATGGACGAAAATGTCGAACGCCTCTTAACTGGTCAAAAACCGGGGAAAGACAACTCTTTGGCCCAGATATGATTCAGGAAGCAGAAGAACAGGTTTGCGTTATTCGTGAGAAATTGAAAACAGCCCAATCTCGTCAAAAGAGTCAACATGATCGTAAACATAAGCTTATGACTTATGAAGTCGGCGAGAAGGCTTACCTTCGGGTTACTCCGTTAAAGGGAACCTATCATTTCGGTATCAAAGGCAAATTGGCTCCTCGTTATATTGGACCCTTTCGCATTCTCGCCAAACAAGGAGAAGTTGCCTACCAATTGGAACTACCTTCACATCTTTCCAGAGTTCATGATGTCTTCCACGTTTCTCAACTCAGGCGTTGCTTCGCGGATCCTATCCGTGGAGTGGACCACGAAACGCTTGATCTACAAGATAACCTCTCATATCGGGAATATCCCGTTCGTATCCTTGATCAAGCCGAGCGAAACACTCGACGTCATAATATCAAGTTTCTCAAGGTTCAATGGTCACACCATTCCGAGAAAGAAGCCACTTGGGAAAGGGAGGATCGTCTTCGACTCGAGTACCCCACCTTCTTTCCGGAGGATCCTAAATCTCGGGACGAGATTCTTTTGAGTGGGGGTGAGTTGTCACACCCTAGCTATTTCAAGCATTAGAGTGTGCATCATGTTTAAATTCCTTTTTAATTTGAAATGGGGATGACAGAACACCCAACACCCCCCTGGAACAACTAGGGTTTACTTAAAACTTTTTCAATGAACCTGAAATGCCCTTCTAAAAAGCCCACCCTTTTTGTTTTGGGTTAAAACCTTTGACAAAATGGTGCACATTTTTCTAGGACATCTAAGGTCATTGGATTAATCCTTATGGT
The DNA here is from genome assembly GCF_018294505.1 of Triticum aestivum. NCBI lineage: Eukaryota > Viridiplantae > Streptophyta > Magnoliopsida > Poales > Poaceae > Triticum > Triticum aestivum. The sequence continues at coordinate 201,446,916 of NC_057800.1, read as the reverse complement.
ATTTGCATTTGGGCATTTAAATGCTATAAAATATTTTGAATGGTCAAATAATCGTAAACTAAAATGTTTGCTGCTGGATATATTCTAAGCAGTGGCCATGATTAATTTTATGATTTATGGTAATGCCCTGGCTTTTTTAATAAATCCCAGAAGTTACGGAACTAATAAATAAATAAAAAAACAGAAAAGGAGAGAAGGAACAGGGGCTTACCTGGCGCAGCCCACCAGCCCACCCGACTCGGCCCAGTCCACTGGCTCATGCTAGTCGTCCTCCTCCTCTCGCCAGGAGGACGAGGAGCGCGTGGCCGGCGCCCGCGGCCACACGCCGGCCACCTCCTGCTTCCGCCGACGCCCTAGAGGCGTCTATGAGTGCCACGCCGACCCCCACGTCTCCCTCTCTTTCTTCCCACTCTCCCCGTGGCCTCTCCCCCTCTCTGGCTCTCTCCCCATCTCCCTGCCGAGCGCAGCCGTCGCCGCCGACAAGCTCCACCACAGCCACCGCCATCCATTCGTTGCCTCGTCATGCCAGGAAGCTCCGCCGTCGTCGACTACATCAAGTAGGCCGAGCCCCGAGCGCTTGCTCGCCCCAGAGACGCTGCACCGAGCTTGTCCTCAACTCCGGCCACCGGAGATCCCCTTCGCCATCCCCGCTGCATCAGCTCATCCCCGACCTCTCCGACTGCCTCGACGAGACCCCCGTGAGCTCAGCCACCTCCCCACCCTCTCCGTTCTCCCTCTCAAGCCCCATAGCGACCGCACGTAGCTCACCCGCATGCACGTCCGTGCCACTCTATCCACTAGTCCTACCGCACCTCCAGGAGCTCAACGCACCAATCCATGCGCCTCCCCGTGCCCCCTAGCGACTAGCTTGACCTCACCCAAGTTCCGGCCGCCACCAAACTCGTCGCCGGCGACGTTTCCGGCCACCCCAGCTCCACCCACTGCCACCACTCGACGCGGCTTCCTCCCCGCATCACGTAGATAGTCTCCGCCGCCCTTTTGGTCACCGGAGTGCAAATCCCGCGCTGCTCCGCCGCGTCTGGCCTCGCCGCGGCTAGACGCCGGAGAGTTGACCCTGTTTGACCCCATGTGGGCCCAGGTTAACCCCCCTGAGTCGATGACAGGTGGGGCCGGTCTGCTAATTAGTTTAGGATTAATTTTAACTAAATTTAATTAGTTTAGTCACTCACATGTGGGCCCAGGACCCACTGATAGTTAATTACTGTTAATTTAATTCTGTTAATTAGCTGAGTCACTGACAGACAGGGCCCACCAGTCAGGTTTAACCTGGCCGACCTAGCTGACCCACTGACATCACACCTATGTCATGCTGATGCATTAATTCAATTACTGGATTTATTCTTTAATAGGAAATTCTAGAAAATAGCCAAAACTTCTAAAAATCATAGAAAATCAACCATAGCTCCAAATGCAAAGATTTATATATATGAAAAATGATCAGAAAAATTCAATCTATCCATCTGTAATGGTTTCATGTATGAGAAAACAAGTTAACCTTGCTGTTTAAGAAGAATAAGGTAATGCACTAATAAGGCCATGTTAAATGAGTTAAGTTCATTCCATCCTGTTTTAGCTTGCGTTAGGCCAAGACATATTCATTTTTCCATGTCATAGCATGCATCATATTGTTGCATATTGTCATGTGTTGATTATGTTCGGTGTGTCTTTCGTGGTAGGTTCTGCCTCCGAGGATAACCCCGAGTATCCGTCTAAAGGGCAGTACCCTACTACCACTACAACAGGCAAGCAACTCATTGGTCATTCCGATACAAACCCATGTTCTCGCCTCTGCTCTTGTTTACTGCATTAAGACAACGCGATTCAAACTGTTGTGTGCTCGGTAGTTGAACCCTTATGCTCTGCATGACCTGTCATTGCCACAGTAACTAGATGAAACCCACTAGCATGTGTAGGAGTTGATTGAGCCATGTATGTGATTCCTACCTTGGTATGCCTGCTATGCTTAGAGTTGTGTCAGGTCTGGTTCATCTGGGTGATGGGCTAGAGTGAAATGATTATGTCGGTAATGTGAGGGATGTGTTGAACATGTTTTGGTAAAGGTATCGATGAGAGGACATGTAGGAGTACATGGTGGGTTGTTTCATTGAGGCACTAGTGCAGAACCGGGCAATAGCACCGGTTCGTAAGGCCCTTTAGTGCCGGTTCAGGAACCGGCACTAAAGTTTCGGCACTAAAGCCCCCCCCCCTTTAGTACCGGTTCAGCACGAACCGGTGCTAAAGGGGAACCACGTGGCACGAGCCAGCTTCGGGGGCCGGGAGCCCTTTAGTACCAGTTGGTAACACCAACCGGTACTAAATATTTGTGGGTTTTTGTTTTATTTTGTATTTTTCAATTAAATTTGTGTTATCAATTTAATTTACGATTGTTTTACGTTATAATGAGTTGTAGTCGTCATCATCATCATCATCATCGCATATTAATAAATAAATAAACTCTAGCTAGCTAAAAATCATCGTAGTCGTCTAATTACCACTATTTAATCATCATAGTCATTACCGCTAGCTATCTAATCATCATCAACGCTGGCTAGCTTAAAAAGGAAACATTCTCTTTGTAACAGAAGCAAAGAGATCGTCAAGTTCAACATAATCATCACCAACATCGAAGTTCAGGACACGGACATGAGACAAGTACTAATTAAGAGCATGAACTAGTAGCTACTGATCCTGCTGCTCCCTCTCAGGTAGAATAGCATAGATCATGTATAGCTCTCCTGATTCATCATACTGGAGCATGCAGATGAATCTGTCTCCTAATCTTGGGTTGCGCTTCTCCTTACTGCCCCCAAGTACTTCTCTGCGATCGTTAACAATTTTGCTCCAATCTTTCACTATTAAGCATTCTTCGCTTTCAGAAATCCTGAATGCACTCATGTGCAATGTAGGAAATCTTGGTCGTAAGCTAACCATTGACATGCGACCTTTTGTCTCGATACACTGAGGCACAACTGTCATCGGAAATCCCTTTTGAACAACATTGTATAGTAATTAATATACTAAGCAATGAAAGTTTAGCTTCAAAAATAATGTATGCAAAAGATGCACTAATTAAGGACAAATATTTAAAACCTTACCATCTTTTGATTATAGATGTGACCGTAGTTCAATACAATCACCATTGGTCGCACGTTTTGAGTACTAACATTTCTAAGTTTAGGAAAAAAAAATTGTCTTGACAGTATTAAGTTCCTCAAGCCATGAAACATAATGACTTATCTCCTCGCAGTTTAGTTGAGCCCCGGGGCAGTAGTAGGTCCTGTCTACCAAGCGCCGGACATGTTTGCTTGAACCGAAATAAGCTGACAATACAAATTAGTTGTCAACTATTTTTGAATAAACTGTATGAAAGACATAAACATATGCATGCATGGTTGAGAAAAACTCACCAAATGGTAGAACTGGAGGCGTTTGCACATCGACCCAGATGTCTATATTACCTTCAATATCATCTTCCGGACGAATATCAAAGGTGATAACCATATCAGGCTCAAATGCATAAGCCTTGCATAGTGCTTGCCAAGTTTTGCATTCAAAATGGGTGTATGTGTCTCCATTATATAATTTGACATTGAAAGTATACCCATGCTCCGTCTTCAAGTAAACTCTCTTTACCTCCATATCATCTATAGCACTAAAACCTATCTTATCCAAGAAAAAATTCTTGCATGGCAGGGGATGCGCTAGTAGAATAGTGAAAATTTAAAATTATAAGTTGAAGCAAATGAAGCATAAGTTTTGCATTCAAATAATAATTGACAAAGTGACTTACTATATCAACTTCGAATGTCCCATCCAGCTTGATGCTGAAGCGCCTACCATCAACAAGGAAATTTTGGTCGCACAGGCCGCGCTGGTCTTCACAGTGTTCGCACATAATAAAATCTTTTTCGTCGTCAGATGACATTTCCTATGTTCATATAGGTGAAACATTAAACACCTACATCTAGCCAAATATATATTCATCTAACATTTGACATTAATATATCTAACTATATATTCAATTGACATTACTATATATTTAACTTTTCTAACTAATTCATCTAACATTCGACATTAATCTAACATTTATATAAACTCAAAATATATAAAAATTAAATAAACAGAAAAACTCATTAACAAATAATATTTTAATTAGATCATCAAATCTCATATACCTAAATTTTCTTACTAAAAATAAACTAGTTATATTAATTATTCAACTAGTTCTAATCTCATATACCTAAATTTTCTTACTAAAAATAAACTAGTTATATTAATTATTCAACTAGTTCTAATCTCATATACCTAAATTTTCTTACTAAAAATAAACTAGTTATATTAATTATTCAACTAGTTCTAATCTCTAGTTCGACAATTTTTCTATCTAGCTAGCTAATTCATCTAACATTCGACATTAATCTAACATTCGATCATCTAATTAACTTTTCTAAAAAACAGAAAATAAGTAAAAAAAATGTGTGTGTGTGTATGTGTGTGTGTATATATACGTATATGTGTGTACATATGTGTGTATGTGTGTGTGTGCGTGTGTGTGTGGTATATGTGTGTGTGTGTGCGGCCCCGTACGCCGCCGCCCCGTACGTACGAGCGGGGGCGCCGGCGTACGGGGCGGGGGCGCCGGTGTGTGTGTGTGTATGTGTGTGTGTGTGTATGTGTGTGTATGTATGTGTGTGTATGTGTGTGCGGGAGCGAGAGAGAGACGTACGGCCGCGGCGATGACGACGGACGGCGGCGGCGTTCGGGGCGGCAGCGCGAGACGACGACGACGACGGGCGGCGGTGGGGACAGCGACGATGACGATGGACGACGGTACGGGCGACGGGCGGCAACGACGGGATCGAGCGGCGCGCGCGGCGGAGGTTGGAGACGAAGTGGGGTGATGAAACTGAAATTTTGGTAAGTGCTATATATATAGGATGGGCCTTTAGTACCGGTTCGTGGCTCCAACCGGTACTAAAGGCCTATTTTCGCCAGGCCAAGCGGCGGGAAACGAAGGCCTTTAGTACCGGTTGGAGCCACCAATCGGTACTAAAGGGGGGCCTTTAGTACCGGTTGGAGCCACCAACCGGTACTAAAGGCCTTGCGCTGCCACCCCAAAGTTTAGTCCCACCTCGCCCGGCGCAGGGCAGCCGCACTGGTTTATAAATCCAGCCGCGGCTACCTCTTCGAACTCCTCTATATAGCAGGCTTCTCGGCCTAATTAATTAGGGCACGCTGCCATGTGAGCCTGCTGGCCCGTCTGGGCCTGCATTTGCACACCCTAGGTCTGGCAGGCCCACTGGGCAGCGTGCCAACAAATTTTTTATATAGTTTTTTCTTTTCTGCATTACTTATTTTCTTCTATTTATTTTTGAGTAGTTTTTTATATAGTTTTTCTTTTCTGCATTATTTATTTTCTTCTATTTATTTTCTTCTGGAAATTGAATGCTGCATACTCAACAATTAGGTAAATGACCGAAAAACAACAAATGATGTCAGAACATGTTGGAAATTGATGACGTCACATTAAATGCTGCATACTGAACACAAAAGAAGTCCGGAGTTTAAATAAGTTATTAAAAATAAAAAAGAGGTGCAATGCTGGTTAATTTGCTTCAAGCCTTTCGGAATAGTGTAGACTGCACTGCACATAGCTCAGTGCAATCTATGCTATTCCGCAAGGCTTGAAGCTAATCAACATGGATCACAAGATAGTTTGGTTAAATTGCATTACTTGTAAGTCCAGTTAACATGGATGCTTATGATGCAAGAGCAATAGCAAAAGTGAAAATTTGGCACAAATAGGTAGTTGTGTAACTAAAATAGGTAGGAGGAGAGATCGATAGCTCTTATGTCACAAAAAAGAAGTTGTATCAAACCTTTTATGTCGGATCTAGAACAAACCAATCGGTATCGCCATCATACAGCCCAACCGTTGCTCGTGATGCATATATATGCATATCAAATGCACGGTTGGACGTATGATGGCGAATCCGAATGATTTGTATTCAGTCGATGAAATGGTAGATGTATGCAGTCGATGAACTGGTAGATGTATGTAGTCGATGAACTGAAAGACTTATGCAGGGAAGGCGAGAGGTGGGCTATATATAGGGTCGTCTGGCTCACAAAGTGATTGTGGTAGTTTCGATCCAACGACTCACATGAGCTAGGAAGAAACACACCCTTGATCCAACGACTCGCAAGAGCTAGAAAGAAACACACGATCCGTGTGATTCTTCCTGATTGGTGGGATGCACATTAGTACCCACTCCGTACTCCGAAACCTTGATACTCGGAAAGAGTTTGTCCAGTTTGTACACGAAGTGCGTCCAGTTTTTGCCGTGACCCTCTCTACTCTTTCGCGCATGCTAAGCGGGTGATATGATGATACCATGCCAAGTTTCAACATTTTCAGGATTCATTTTGTAGTGATTTTCAATTTCACGGTCATTTAGCTCTCTAAACAATTAGGTAAATGACTGAAAAAAACAAATGATGTGAGAACATGTTGGAAATTGACGACGTCGCTTTAAATGCTGCATACTAAACACAAAAGAAGTCCGGAGTTCAAATAAGTTTAAATAACATTGAAGTGGCCATGTAACAGATGAGTTCTCGTCCGAAACCCTGATACTCGGAAAGAGTATGTCCAGTTTGTACACGAAGTGCGTCTAGTTTTTTCCGTGACCCTCTCTACTCTTTCGCGCATGCTATGCGGGTGATATGATGATACCGTGCCAAGTTTCAACATTTTCAGGATTCATTTTGTAGTGATTTTCAATTTCACGGTCATTTAGCTCTCTAAACAATTAGGTAAATGACCGAAAAACAACAAATGATGTCAGAACATGTTGGAAATTGATGACGTCGCTTTAAATGCTGCATACTGAACAAAAAAGAAGTCCGGAGTTTAAATAAGTTATTAAAAATAAAAAAGAGGTGCAATGCTGGTTAATTTGCTTCAAGCCTTTCGGAATAGTGTAGACTGCATTGCACATAGCTCAGTGCAATCTATGCTATTCCGCAAGGCTTGAAGCTAATCAACATGTAGATGAGCATTGCAACTCTTCATCATTGTCTGTGCACTCACGGCTTATAAACCGCTCATACTGCCTCTCTCTTGGCGAGGTGGGACTAAAAAAAGCTTGCCATAACCTCATTAGTACCGGTTCGTGGTACGAACCGGCACTAAATGGTGATGGTGGGGCCATAGCCTGACCGCAGGCTGACACAGCCTCTTTAGTACCGGTTCGTGGCATGAACCGGTACTAAAGGTTCGCCACGAACCGGTACTATTGATCGCCGCCACGAACCGGCACTAATTTACACATTAGTGCCGGCTCTAATTCAAACTGGCACTAATGTGCTTCACGTTTGACCCTTTTTCTACTAGTGAGGCCGTTCATAAGAACTGAGATCTGTATGTGTGATTTAAGATGCAGTTACTACCATACATTGGGCCCGAAACCAATGGACCCTCTCGGCTTCTTAATCACCCTATTACTCTGTCCAGGAGTTGCAAATAGGTTCTGGTGTTTGTCGGTTATGTGTTGGCGATCGTGCGTAGCGCTGACCCTAGGGGTGGGCTATGTTGCGGTAGATACACCGTGGCACGGTGTACCGAGTCACCCGTTTGGTGTCTCGGGAACCCTGTTCAGATCGTTCGGGGCCGTATGTGGAAACCTCGGCCGGACTCCCTGCGGATGGAACCTGGATAGGCGATACACCTGGACTAGAGACTTGAGTGTTTGGGTAGGCCGTGGCCGATACCCTCGTTGGGATTCCGCTTGAAGGTTGCCACGTACATGTCGTGTAAACGGCGGTAAGTGGTGAAAGCGTGTATGAAGAAGTACACCCTTGCAGGGTATAAACTATTCGAATTGCCGTGTCTGCGGTAAAGGACTACTTGGTTGCCTATATAGTTCATAGACAATTTAGTGGTTACTACTAAAAGACTCAAGATAAGTGTGAGTACCCAGGATGGCCCTCTCGTAGGATGACGAGGGAGGATCCTCGGTGGAGTATTGTGTTGGTGAGTAGTGGACTCGTGTGCGAAAACTATTTTACTAGTGGAGTTCCGTAGGATAGCTTAGCCAAGAGTCAAAGCTGGCTTGCTGCAATAACCCCACCACCTTCTTGAGAATGAGCATGTATAGTAGGTTCTGTTGTAAGACTTGCTAAGTACCTTTGTACTCATGTTTGCTTAATTACTGTTTTCAGATGACAACACCGCCCCCTCCGATGGGTTCTACGTAGACCTTGATGTCGACGAGTGACTAGCCACCCAGGTGGTGATCCTGGCCATGGAGGGCCATATGTAGATAGACAGGCTTCGAGAAGCCTTCTTTCTTTCTAGTGTCTGTACTTAGACTAGTTGCTTCCGCTTGTGCTTGTATGATTGTATGACTTGAGTGTCGGGTCATGTGACCCCTAACTGTATGAACTTGTTATGTATGGCTTTCTGAAGCTTTTAAATAAAGTACTTGAGTTGTAGAGTTTTGTTGTGATGCCATGTTGTATGTACTCATATCGGGCATATTGTGTGTATGATTGAAATGCTTGGTATGAGTGGGGTCCGACAATCTAGTTGTTTATCCTTGGCAGCCATTCTTATGGGGAAATGTAGTCTAGTGTTCCTCGAGCCATAGTAGTCTGCTACAGCCCGGTTCACCGCAGTCCTGCTAGCCCAGCACTACTGCTCAGGACACTTGACTGGCTGGCAAGTGTTTCACTTCGTTCCTATGTCTGTCCCTTCGGGGAAATGTCACGCGGTGACATCTGGAGTCCTGCCTAGCCTGCTACAGCCCTGGTTCCCCGGAGTCCTGTTAGCCCAGTGCTACAGCCCGGATTCACTTGCTGATGACCGACATGTTCGATGTGATTCATGTATGCCTGTCTCCATAGGTCTGTGTCGCTTTGGGTTCATGACTAGCCATGTCGGCCCGGGTTCTTTGTCATATGGATGCTAGCGACACTATCATATACGTGAGCCAAAAGGCGCAAACGGCCTGGGGCCATGGTAAGGCGACACCCATGGGATACCGTGCATGAGGCCGCAATGTGATATGAGGTGTTACTGGCTAGATCGATGTGACTTGGAATCAGGGTCCTGACACTTGGCCACCTGCCGGAGTACCCAACATGCTCTAAGGCTGTGTGTTGGTATGGTATCCGTTGTACTATGAATTTTGCAAGGCCCGTTAAGCCATCCCTCCAATACGGTTCCATGCCCTGTAGTGGGCTTTTGCTTCTTGGTAATTGAGTCGGGTGACTTATGAGAGTGTAGCTTTTAGTTCAGACTGGGGGTTTTGTCAGAGCCGGATTATCCCAAAATTTTGTTTGGCTTTTCCAGGCGCTTGCCATCGCACAGTACTTCCGTACTATGGCCGCCAAGTCAGCGAAGTGTGCTATGTCAGACGACTTATGGCATTGAGGATTCCCTTGTCCATGCAATTGTTGCAAAAGAACGAAATTGTGTCTTCCTCACGACAGTCATTGACGTTGTTCATTACAAGGAGGAATCTGGCCCAATAGTGATGTACTGTCTCTTGGGGCTCTTGTCTAATGTGGGAAAGATCGTTTATATCTGGGTGGGTGGGTGGATTTAAGTCCAGACCTTGACCCAATCTGAGACCCAGGGGCATGGGAGCTTCCGATCATGGAAGTTCGGGCTCCGGGATGTTGCCCCGCAGGTTCAGCATGCTGCCTGATTCTAGGTTCAGGGTTAGGGCAATGTCCTCCCGTGAACGGGTATCCAGCTCGAAGAGCTCGGAAATCCGGACATAGTTCGTCCTCATGATAGTGGAAGAATCGCCACATTGCTCCTCCACCATCGCTATCTGATGGGTGACCGGCGGAGAATTAATCTCCCTCTGGTCGGGTTTAAGTCCAATCCGATCATAGTCCGTAGCGACTCCCAAAGCGGCGATGCAATCCAAGAGCTCGTTCAAAGAGGAGAGCTCCATTGGATCCATCTGCTCGGTAAATTTCGAGCCAATGTGGAGTCTATTTTCGGTGACCCGAGAAGTCATTGTCGGCGCCGTGGCCGAGCGGGCGGTCATGATGAAGCCGCCTAGTGGGAGAGTTTGGCCTACAGCCAGGGCTCTCCCAGAGGTGATGTTGTTGTTGACAACAAGACGAGCCATCCCTCCTTATGATGACGACACAGTGGAGCTCTCAATGAAAGCACCAATGTCGGTGTCAAAACCGGCGGATCTCGGGTAGGGGGTCCCGAACTGTGCGTCTAAGGCGGATGGTAACAGGAGGCGGGGGACACGATTTTTACCCAGTTTTGGGCCCTCTTGATGGAGGTAATATCCTATGTACTGCTTGATTGATCTTGATGATATGAGCATTCCAAGAGTTGATCTACCACGAGATCGTAGAGGCTCAACCCTAAAAGCTAGCATATGGTATGATTGTTCTTGTCCTACGGACTAAACCCTCCGGTTTATATAGACATCGGAGGGGGCTAGGGTTACACACAGTCGGTTACAAGGGAGGAGATCTACATATCTGTCTCGCCAAGCTTGCCTTCCACGCCAAGGAGAGTCCCATCCGGAGACGGGACGAAGTCTTCAATCTTGTATCTTCATAGTCCAACAGTCCAGCCAAAGGATATAGTCCGGCACTCCGGAGACCCCCTAATCCAGGACTCCCTCACACACACATCCCCCTCTCCATCATATCGGGCATTCTTTATCTCTCACGTGCATGCGCAATGATCGATGTTCCTCTATGTGTGTGTGTGTATAGCTAGGTCTTTCATAGTTTTCCACATAAACCGATCAATCTATATATCTAGTGAGGTCTCACCCTCTTGCCCACATCCACATCGATCAATCTATACCTCTCTATATAGGATTACATATATAGCTAATACACCCACATTAATTATATATCCAACACCCCCCTCTCATCATCCATGCCTTCCGCTTCATCTCTCAGATGCGCACACAATGGCGAAGACAGGGGCAACAAGGGCCCTACCCCCTCTAACATCACTGTATATCGAGGCTAATATGAATGTGATCATTAGACAATTTCTGGTAAAAATGGTTTAAGTTGATGAATTGCCCCTCCTCTTAAAGTATTAGCAATGCTTGGCCCCCTAGCTCATGGGACATTTTTCATGGCTCCGCCACTGTGCAATAGTGCACGTTCTCGCCCACTCTCTCTAAATATCGATCTCGCAGTTGTGCACTCCTTCATAGTCTCCCTCTACTCGGCCCCTCGCACCATCTTCTAGCCCCCACCGGATTTTTCCACATGTACAATCTAGCAAACTCCATGGTTGAGCTTAAGCATAATGCACAAATCTCAAAACAACATTGGTTCTCCTTTGTTCTAGAATATTCCGTATCATAACTTCCCAAACTTTTTTTCTAGTTGAATTGCCATTATTTGTTTTTACTTTATGCTTTACAACACACAATTCCATGAATCATAAAATAGATTAAGGCCTTCTCTGATTTAATGGATTCTCAAAGGAATTTTTGAGGATTCTAATCCTTAGGAATTTTTCCTATCTTGGTTGTTTGATTCATAGGATTGTAAACCATAGGAATTTTCCCATATGATTCATTTGCACTAGATTTCATAGGAAACATCCCATCCACTCAAACCTCTTTGAAAGAATTCTGTGTTTTTTCTATGCACAATCAAACACTCGTACAATCCTGTAGGACTCAAGACGACATTCCACTCTAATTCCTTGTTCTTCGTATTCCCGTATTTTGGAAATCCTGCGAATCAAAGAGGCCCTAGGTTTTTTATAAAAACTAATTGATTTTGAATGAGATGAACTATGAGAATTAAACGAAGGTCTACATCAGCCATATATGACTCAGAGCTTACATGATATAGTGTGGTATTTATTCATAATTTGGTTGCAAAATCTGATGCGTGCAATGCACGTGTACCTTACTAGTACTTCAAGTATGTGCAAAACACAATGGCACGCTACACAGTGTCTCTCTTACAGTTCATGAAGCCACGTGGCACATGTGGAGGCATTGTCGTGACATCCTTGTGTGGATTGATCACAGTGATGTGCTGCTGGTTCCAGAAGAATGTACTCGTCCTCCCTGAGCCACACTGGCGGTACATGCATGAAGCGAAGATGTGCACTCATGCCATGCACGCACTCATTCCCTCACACACACACGCGGGTACACGGGCGGATGCAATTTTGTACCAACATCCACCCCATGTGATAATTTGACGTGTGTAAAGTCCTTCACTTCATTGATGGTCAATTAATATAGGGCATGCAAATTGAGTGGACGTGAGGGCGGAAGAAAGACATTACTACTCGACTGCGCGCATGCGAGTAGTTAAATCATGGATTGCTAATAGTACTTCCATTGGTCTCCTTCGTATTTTGTGCCAATTTTTGACAGTAACATAATATTTACGCATCTGAGCAGTGTAGTCTACTTGAAATTTATATTCCGCTAAACTCATCGGGAGCCGTTTCAAGCCTCGAAACCAAAACCATCAATTTATCTTTACCTTGTTCCCATCACATTTGAAAGTACTAGTGCTACAATTAAGTGCCAGCCTGCTCACAACTACTAGTACGTACCAAACCTGAACGTGTTCCCACTATGCAGGTATTAGTACTAGTGCTAGTACTTAGGTTATAAAAAGGGGAACTACCTAACCGAAAATTACTCTACCTTTCCTCCTCATAAGTGCTTCTTCTTCGTCCGTCCTTGCCATGTCCGGTGCGCAGAGCTCTAGGTCGAGAACTACTCATAACAAGGGAGCGGCAACCAAGGCTGTGGATAAAAAAGAGAGGGCCTGCCGCCACACAGAGACCTCGAAAGATCTCTCACGGGCTGGCGATGGCTCCCAGGAGCGCCCTAGCCGCGGAGGCGAACATGCCGAGCTGGCGGCGCTGGAGTCGTTATCCCTCGACAGCATGCCCGATCAGCTCAATAAGCACCTCAATAAGCATAAGGAGTTCATCCACGGCTTGGTGGAGCTGCTGAAGGAGAGCCTCGACGACATGCCCGCTGAGGTCAATAGGCAGGGGGAGTTGACCGCCGGCTTGGTGATGCTGCTGAAGAAGAGCATTGCCTCGGAGAACAAGGCGACTGGTGAAATCCTGCAACTTCAGGAGGACAAGGCAAAGCTCTGCCACAAGCTCGACCTGCTGAAGGAGAAGAATGCCGGCTGGAAGAAGCTGCATGAGAGTAGTAGTTCCTCATTGAAGATGCTGCAGGCCCTCGTCATGGTGAAAGTGCAACTATCCATGGGTGGTTTGGGTAATTCCTAACAACATATAGCTCATTGAGCTAATGCTACTTGAAGATAAATATTTCAGGAAAAGCTCAATGATTGGCATGGCATGGATTAGAAAGTGGACCCCTCAAAATTCTCAGGACAAAAGATTTGCTCAAGCTCAAAGCACAAGACTCTACATTTTACTTTTAGTGATCCAAGATCACATTGAGTCCATAGGAAAAGCCAATACTATTAAAAGGGGTGAGGTGTTGCTTAATGAGTTGCTTGCTCAAAATGCTTAGTGATATGCTCCAAAAACCCTCAACTACTTTCTCATATCCACATATGTCCCAAACCAAAAGTCAAACTCGGCCCCACCGAAATCTTCTATCCGGCGCCACCGAGTTCACTTGACATAGCTACTGCCAGAAACCCTAGTAACTTTGGTCTCACTGATAGGGATCTCGGTCTCACCGAGATGGGATTGCAAACTCTCAGTTTCCCTTCGTAATATTTCGATCCAACCGAGATGAGCGATCGGTCCCACCAAGATTGCAATGCAAAATCTCGGTTTCCCCTTCGTAACATTTCGGTCTAACCGAGATGAGCGAATCGGTCCACCGAGTTGGCCTGACCAACTCTCTGTTTGCCTATTACCAAAAATCGGTCCTACCGAGTTTGTGTAATCGGTCTCACCGAGATTACGTTATGCCCTAACCCTAATGGAATGGGTCCCACCGAGTTGACACATCAGTCCCACCGAAAATCCTAACGTTCACATTTTGAACTAAATCGGTCTAACCGAGTTATATGATTCGGTCCCACTGAATTTGGTGATTTGTGTGGAACTGTTAGATTTTGTGTGGAGGCTATATATACCCCTCCACCCACTCTTCATTCATGGAGAGAGCCATCATAATATGCCTACACTTCCAACATAATTTTCTGAGAGAGAACCACCTACACTTGTGTTGAGGTCAAGATATTCCATTCCAACCACATAAATCTTGATCTCTAGCCTTCCTCAAGTTGCTTTCCACTCAAATCATCTTTCTACCAAATCCAATCCTATGAGAGAGAGTTGAGTGTTGAGGATACTATCATTTGAAGCACCGGGGCAAGGAGTTCATCATCAACACACCATCTATTACCTTTTGGAGAGTGGTGTATCCTAGATTGGTTAGGTGTCACTTGGGAGCCTCCGTCAAGATTGTGGAGTTGAACCAAAGAGTATGTACGAGCAAGGAGATCGCCTACTTCATGAAGATCCACCCTAGTGAGGCAAGTCCTTCGTGGGCGATGGCCATGGTGGGATAGACAAGGTTGCTTCTTCGTGGACCCTTCATGGATGGAGCCCTCCGTGGACTCATGCAACCGTTACCCTTCGTGGGTTGAAGTCTCCATCAACGTGGATGTAAGATAGCACCACCTATCGGAACCACGCCAAAAATCTCCGTGTCTACATTGTGTTTGCTCCCTCCAAACTCCTCCCTTTACCTTCATATGCAATTGTTTTACATTCCGCTGCTCTAATCTTAGAATTGCATGTGTAGGTTGATTACTTGTTTGTGCTAAGTTGCGAAAATTTGCCAAGACTTAAAATTGGGAAAAGGCTAGATTTTTATTTGTTCAAGTAGTCTAATCACCCCCCTCTAGACATACTTTCAATCCTACAAGTGGTATCAGAGCTTTGGTCTCCATTTGCCTTGATTTCCATAGCTTTGGGGATCATAGCCTTGGTTTCACAATCTAGGAGAGTATCGCGTCTAGTGAGGGAAATTACCACTATGTAGAGGTCCTTACTTTGATGGTATTGATTTTGCTAGTTGGAAGCATAAGATGAAAATGCATATTCTTGGACATAACCCCGCTGTTTGGGCTATTGTGTGTATTGGCTTGCAAGGTGAATTCTTTGATGGGAGAGAACCGAACCATGAGGCTAGCATGGAAGAGTTGAAGATGCTGCAATACAATGCTCAAGCTTGTGATATTCTCTTCAATGGATTGTGCCCCGAAGAATTCAACAGAATCAGCCGTCTTGAGAATGCAAAGGAAATTTGGGATACTTTGATTGATATGCACGAAGGTACCGACTCCATCAAGAAATCCAAATTGGATGTGCTTCAGAGTCAAATTGACAAGTTCAAAATGAAGGATGGTGAAGGTGTTGCTGAAATGTACTCTAGGCTCGCTCTCATCACAAATGAGATTGCCGGATTAGGAAGTGAAGAGATGACCGATAGATTCATCATCAAGAAGATCCTAAGAGCCTTGGATTGAAAATATGATATCGTGTGCACATTGATCCAAATGATGCCCAATTACAAAGATCTCAAGCCAACGGAAGTCATTGGAAGGATTGTTGCTCATGAGATGTCACTCAAGGATAAGGAAGAGCTTCACAATATGTCAAGTTGTGCTTACAAAGCCCCATGTGATTCTCCCACATCACTAAGTGAGAAAAAAAACTTCAATGAAGAATTGAGCCTAATGGTGAAGAACTTCAACAAGTTTTACAAGAATAGAAGCAAGGAAAGAAGATCCAAGTCAAGGTCCTACAATAAAAAAAAGATCTTCAAGTCGTGAACGCAATTGCTATAATTGTGGAAGACCCGGACACTACTCCAATGAGTGTACGACTCCCTACAAAAGAAGAGAAGATTCTCCCAAAAGAAGGAGTAGGAGAGAAGAATCACCACCAAGAGAGAGAAGGAGTAGAGATGGCCGTTATGAACGAAGAACATCACAAAGAAGCAAGGATTCGGAAAGGAAGGCAAATCATCAAGGAGCTACACAAAACAAAGACATCAAGCTCACGTTGGTGAATGGGTATCCGGCTCCGACTCCGACGATCACTCCGAGAGAAGTTATCACTCCGGCTCCGAATATACTCAAGATGAAGGTGTTACCGGTCTAGCACTTGTGTTAACCAACTCCTATGAAATTGTTGAGTCACCAAATGAAGGAATTGGAAGATGCTTCATGGCTAAAGGCCCAAAGGTATCACACCCCGAGTATGTTGATTTCAATAGTGATGAAGATGACTTGCTAGGTGATGATGATTTACTTGTTGACGATCCTAGTGATGTAAACTATGATGAACTTGCTATTAATCATGCTAATCAAGACAAAACGAATGACGATGATAAGAAGGAGATTGAGCGTCTAACTAAAGAGCTAAAACTCTTAAGCTAGCTCATGAAACTACCTTGGAAAATCATCGAGAACTTTTAAAGACTCATGAGAAGTTGCGCTTCAAAAAGCTCAACCTTGAGCAAGAGCATGGGTTCTTAAAAGCAATCAATGATGATCTTCGCAAGAAAAGTTCTTCTTACATTGCCAAGCGTTTACTCTTGTCTACTTACATGGCACAAGTTAAATCTAGCAACAAGAGTAAGAAAGATTCTTCTTCTAGTAGTAACAATAATCATGCTAAAACCAATGATGTTGCTTCTAGTAGTTCTCTTGATTCCACTAATGATTCTCTTAGCCAAGTTACACTTGAGCAAGAAAATAGCTTATTGAAGGGGATCATAGAGAAAGGTGTTTACAAGAGCTTTGCCAGAAGTAAGCAATTTGAGGAAATTGTACGCAATCAAGGAAGACACCGGAAGAATCAAGGTGTTGGTTTTGAACGAAAGTTCAATGCCAATGGAGTTGAGTGGGAAGAAGATCAATACCCCAGGACAAAATTTGTTCCACAACAAGAGAAGTGTGATCCTACTTCTTTCCAAGGAACACAAGCTCAATATGATCTTCCATCACAAGACCACAAGCAAAAAGGCAAGGACAAGCTTCAAGAGGAGATTGATGCATTTGAGGAAGCTCCCAAAGCCTTGGTCAAGTGGGTTCCCAAGACTACATCAAGTTCTACTTCATCAAGTATGACTACAACTCCCAGGATTCCCATCAAGATGGTGTGGATCCCTAAGATGAAGAACTAGAGAGCTCTTGAGGGTGACTCCGCCAACATACTTCACTCATATCATTTTGGCGAGGACAAGTGCAAACAACTTCCATATCTTGCACAAGTTCAAGGAGTCACAAACCCTCTTGTTGGTAAGACAAGGGACAAGGTAACCTAATGCTTTCATGGACATCATCCTATGTGAACATCACTCTATGTCTATGGATATCCTTGTTTGTTCCTTGTAGGACTAACCCGTGTAGGTATTGAAAGTGCAACTCACTCCAAATGATTGCTCCAAAGGATCTACATCAACATTGAGCATCTACATCTTCAACACCTAGATGAAGTCATCATCGACAAAACCCAACGTTAGTTCATCCCTCTTAGGGGGGATATCACATCTAGGGGGAGCTTTACTCTAATCAATTGAGCTAAAGAAACTCTAATGGTGTGAACACAACTATGCTTTATGTAAAAGTGACAACCCCACTTATGCTTAAACGATTAGTATGACCTACGATCAAATGTTCTCATTTGACTCCTAAGTCAATATACTCATATATAGATGACCTAGTCATCGCCAAATTTCTTGATAGATGCTAGAGTGATTGTGCATGCTTTGTCACATATTTCATTTGCCATCTTATTGTGTGAGCATGTTGGATGCATATTTTACTCATTCGAGGACATCCATTTGTTTCTTTTATTGTTTGTATTTTTCTCTTTTGCCAAATGGATGGACAAGAATGCCTAAGAACTCCCTCTAGCTATCTATGTTTTTCTCGTCTAAAACTCTATTCATGCTACATCACAAAGTTTGATCAAGTCAGATTCAAACCACTCTGTGTGAGGAGCACTTGGAGTCCCTGATTCGTTATAGAATTAAACTTCCAAAACCTCTTTGTGCATTTCGGTATGACCGAGTCATCCATTTCGGTCACACCGAGATCACTAAGTTGATCTAGGTTTTCAATCTCGGTGCAACCGATTAGAACTTTTCGGTCACACCGAGTTGCAGCAACCACTTGCGATTCTGCATCTCGATGCCACCGAGTTGTTCCACTCGGTCACACCGACAGGGTCGGGATATATATACCCACGGGTGAGATTTTGGAAATTCCTTCAAAACCTCTCAGCCCACGCGTGTCCTTCTCTGCCGCCTCGGGTCTTCGGATCATCCTCTCTCCGCCAGCGACCTCCTGTCGCTGGTTTGCGTCGCTGTCAACGGATTTCTGCCCCTCCGTTGCTGCCGTAGCGCACTCCGTCGAGTTAGGGTATGAGTTCAATCTTTTGTGCTATTCCTTTAACTCTGATTCGTAGAACATTACTTTGCCATGATCATGACCACATATGCAATCAATCTATCCACTAAAAACATCCCTTAGGTTAGGTTTGATTTGAAAGTTTAGGGTTAGGTCTCCGTCGGACTCATCTCGGACCGACCGAATTGTAGAAATCGGTCTCACCGATTTGGCTTAGGCCATTGCAGTTGCACTTTCGGTCTGACCGAAAACTGCAAATCGGTGTGACCGTGTTCGATTCTTTGTGAAACCCTAGCAGTCTCAGTGCCACCGAACTATGACTCGGTCTGATCGAGTTCACTAGTTTAGGTTCCAAAAGTTGCTTCGGTATCACCGAGTTTACAAATTGGTAGCTCAGAAATGCTTTCTGTGTAGAACTAAAACTAAGTTTTTAAGTCATTCTTTTTGCAAAAACTCTGCACTTTGTGATGCTCACCTCATCCATATCTATTCACAGGGTCCGCTGTCAGTAAGTTTGCATAAGTGTCTAACCAGAGCGACAGCCAGAACAAGTCAGAGGAACAAGTACAATTGAGTGAGGGCACTAATCCCTCCAGCACTTCTGATGATGGTAGCAGGAGCACACCAAGCAACTTGCCCAACCACTAGAACAAGGAAGAAGAAGACCTCAGATTCTGAAGATGAGGATTATGTGGTTGTTGAGGAGGAAGTCAGCTCCAAGAATAAGGTGCTGAAGAAAGAGTATGGCCAGTTGCATCAACTAAGCCTGGTTTGCACAAGAAGGCCTCTGCCATGAGGGTTCCAACCTTACACGTGAGATCCTCAACTGCTGAAACCTCCAAGCCAACTGAAGAGGTTGTTGGAGAAGGAAAGAAAAGGAAGGAAAGGGACAAGAATACCACTACCAGAGTGCTTGGAAGATCCTCCATTATGAGAGATCCAGAAGAAGAGGAGGAGGAAGAGGATGCTACACCAGTTCCTAAGGCTCAGAAGCTTATGGGAGATGCAATCAAGTCAGGGGCTGCTCCATCTAAGCCCAAATCTGCTCCCAAGGATGCTGCTTAGAAACCCCCAAAACCCAAGAGGAACACCAGGAGTATACCTGATGAGGAGAAGAACAAGGCCCCAGTGCCTGAAGCTAAAGAAGAAGATGATGATTCTCTTGTTTTGAGGAAGTTGAAGCCCAAAATTCCTGACCACAATAATGCTCATCCAGTCACTGAGGACATGCACATCAGGAAAGATGCAGGACTGAGGTTGTGGAGATAGTCTGATCCCTATGCTGTTAGGAGGAGGATTGAAGATGACTACAGGTTCCATACAAAGGAACAACAAGATTTCTATGAGACAATTTTTCTTGACAAGAAGCCCATAGTGTGTGACATGAAATGGGTGGACAGGTAGTTCATCTGGGAAAATGAAGATCACTTCCCTGTAGTGTATGACAGCTTTAAGGCATGTGGAGTTGATGAATTCGTTGGACAGAAGCTCACCAAGTGGAATGATGAGTTGATCATGCAGTTTTACTCCACTGCCCACTTCTATCCAGATGGAAGAATAGTTTGGATGTCTGAGGGTACTAGGTACTAGTCCACAGTTGATGAATGGGCCAAGCTAATCAATGCCCTAGAGGAACATGAATATGACTTGGATGTGTATGCCACCAAGAAGAAAGACCACAACTCACTGGAAAATATGTACAAGGAGATCCCTGATAAGGCTTTGGAAACTCACAAGCTTGGATCTGTGCATTTCTTGTTGTCTGGTCTGCCTACGATCAACTGGATCTTAAGGCACACATTGCTACCCAAGTCAGGAGATCACAAGATGATCAGAGGAACTCCATCAACATGCTGCAAATTTTTATGTTCCCTAGAAGTTCAAAGTTATGATCCTGATTGTAGAAACTATCAGAAGGACTGCTACTAATCAAAAGAGGAGTTGTGGGTATGCTCCACATATTCAGGAGCTCATCAATTCTAAGATGGGAACGGGGACTTATTTGCTGGACAAGGAGCATCTACCCTTACATCCTGAATTTCAAGACAACACCGTTGTGATGAATGAGGAGGAACCATCATCAGCTCAAGTCCAGGAGAAGAGAGCCAATGAAAAGGCTGAGAAAGCTGCCCAAATGCCAAGTGTTGAAGAGGCATCTCGAGTCTTCTGAAGAGCAAGCAAGATCAGTTAGGCTATTTGATTCAAGCTACACTAAGTATTGAGAAGGGCTTGGCCACCCTGACTCAGAATTAGGAGAGCCAGGAGAGGATTGTGGAGACAAAATTCTATGATCTTGATCTCAAGGTGACTGAGATTCAGACTGCAGTTGAGCAGCTTCAGGAGAAAGCTGAGGAGAGGAGAGGAAGAGCAACCTACTGATGCTTTTAAGCGTGTGCCACGTGGTCCGAGGTCTGCTACAGTGCCAGTCTCAGATGCCAGAGCTTTAGTGTTAGCACCAGCAGCTACAGCTCCAGTGCCACCTCCAGCACCCATTCCATCAGAAGCTTTCGTTCTTGGAGTTCAATCTACACCACCTCCCGCTACCTCTTAAGCAATACGTTGGTTTTCCCCGAAGAGGAAGGGATGATGCAGCAATGTACCATAAGTATTTCCCTCAGCTTTTGAGAACCAAGGTATCAATCCAATAGGAGGCTACGCGCGAGTCCCTCGTACCTGCACAAAACAAATAAATCCTCGCAGCCAACGCGAATAGGGGTTGTCAATCCCTACACGGCTACTTATGAGAGTGAGATCTGATAGATATGATAAGATAATATTTTTGGTATTTTTGTGATAAAGATGCAAAGTAAAATAAAGGAAAAGTAAAAAAGCAAAGGAAATAACTAAGTAGTAGGAGATTAATATGATAAGGATAGACCCGGGGCCATAGGTTTCACTAGTGGCTTCTCTCGAGAGCCTAAGTATTCTATGGTGGGTGAACAAATTACTGTTGAGCAATTGACAGAATTGAGCATAGTTATGAGAATATCTAGGTATGATCATGTATATAGGCATCACATCCGAGACTAGTAGACTGACTCCTGCCTGCATCTACTACTATTACTCCACTCATCGACCGCTATCCAGCACGCATCTAGAGTATTAAGTTAAAAGCAGAGTAACGCCTTAAGCAAGATGACATGATGTAGAGGGATAGACTCATGCAATATGATGAAAACCTCATCTTCTTATCCTCGATAGCAACAATACAATACGTGCCTTGCTGCCCCTACTGTCACTAGGAAAGGACACCGCAAGATTGAACCCAAAGCTAAGCACTTCTCCCATTGCAAGAAAGATAAATCTAGTAGGCCAAACCAAACTGATAATTTGAAGAGACTTGCAAAGATAACCAATCATACATAAAAGAATTCAGAGAACATTCAAATATTATTCATAGATAGACTTGATCATAAACCCACAATTCATCGGTCTCAACAAACACACCGCAAAAAGAAGATTACATCGAATAGTTCTCCACAAGAGAGGGGGAGAACATTGTATTGAGATCCAAAAAGAGAGAAGAAGCCATCTAGCTACTAACTATGGATCCGAAGGTCTGAGGTAAAACTACTCACACTTCATTGGAGAGGCTATGGTGTTGATGTAGAATCGCTCCGTGATTCATGCCCCCTCCGGCGGAGCTCCGGAACAGGCCCCAAGATGGGATCTCATGGATACAGAAAGTTGCAGCGGTGGAATTAGGTTTTGGCTCCATATCTGATCATTTGGGGGTACGTATGTATATATAGGAGGAAGGAGTACGTCGGTGGAGCAACAGGGGGCCCACGAGGGTGGAGGGCGCGCCTGGGGGGGGGGGTAGGCGCGCCCCCTACCTCGTGGCCTCCTATTTTGTGTCTTGACGTAGGGTCCAAGTCTCCCGGGTCTTGTTTGTTGAGAAAATCACGTTCCCGAAGGGGGAGAAGTATGTATAGATCATTCCGTTTGGACTCCGTTTGATATTCCTTTTCTTCGAAACCCTAAAATAGGCAAAAAAAACAGCCATTCTGGGATGGGCCTCCGGTTAATAGGTTAGTCCCAAAAATACTATAAAAGTGGATAATAAAGCCCAATAATGTCCAAAACAGTAGATAATATAGCATGGAGCAATCAAAAATTATAGATACGTTGGAGACGTATCAAGCATCCCCAAGCTTAATTCCTGCTCGTCCTTGAGTAGGTAAATGATAAAATAGAATTTTTGATGCGGAGTGCTACTTGGCATAATTTTAGTGTAATTCTTGTTAATTGTGGTATGAATATTCAGATCCGAAAGATTCAAGACAAAAGTTCATATTGACATAAAAATAATAATACTTCAAGCACACTAACAAAGCAATTATGTCTTCTCAAAATAACATGGCCAAAGAAAGTTATCCCTACAAAATCATATAGTCTGGCTATGCTCCATCTTCACCACATAAAAATATTTAAATCATGCACAACCCCGATGACAAGCCAAGCAATTGTTTCATACTTTTGACATTCTCTAACTTTTTCAATCTTCACGCAATACATGAACGTGAGCCATGGATATAGCACTATAGGTGGAATAGAATGGTGGTTGTGGAGAAGACAAAAAGGGAGAAGATAATCTCACATCAACTAGGCGTATCAACGGGCTATGAAGATGCCGATCAGTAGATATCAATCTGAGTGAGTAGGGATTGCCATGCAACGGATGCACTAGAGCTATAAGTATATGAAAGCTGAAAAATAAACTAAGTGGGTGTGCATCCAACTTTCTTGCTCATGAAGACCTAGGGCATTTTGAGGAAGCCCATCATTGGAATATACAAGCCAAGTTCTATAATGAAAAAATCGCACTAGTATATGAAAGTGATAACATGAGACACTCTCTACTATGAATATCATGGTGCTACTTTGAAGCACAAGTGTGGTAAAAGGATAGTAACATTGTCCCTTCTCTCTTTTTCTCTCATTTTTTATTTGGGCCTTTTCTCTTTTTTATGGCCTCTTTTCTTTCTCTTTTTTTTTACTTTTCGTCCGGAGTCTCATCCCGACTTGTGGGGGAATCATAGTCTCCATCATCCTTTCCTCACTGGGACAATTCTCTAATAATGATGATCATCACACTTTTATTTTTCTTACAACTCGAGAATTACAACTCGATACTTAGAACAAGATATGACTCTATATGAATGCCTCCAGCGGTGTACCGGGATATGCAATGAATCAAGAGTGACACGTATGAAAGAATTATGAATGGTGGCTTTGCGACAAATACGATGTCAACGACATGATCATGCTAAGAAATATGACAATGATGGAGTGTGTCATGATAAACAGAATGGTGGAAAGTTGCAGGGCAATATATCTCGGAATGGCTATGGAAATGCCATAATAGGTAGGTATGGTGGCTGTTTCGAGGAAGGTATATGGTGGGTGTATGATACCGGCGAAAGGTGCGCGGTATTAGAGAGGCTAGCAAAGGTGGAAGGGTGAGAGTACTGTGTATAATCCATGGACTCAACATTAGTCATAAAGAACTCATATACTTAATGCAAAAATCTACAAGTTATCAAAGCAAATTATTACGCGCATGCTCCAAGGGGGGTAGATTGGTAGGAAAAGACCATCACTCGTCCCCGAGCGCCACTCATAAGGAAGACAATCAAAAAATAAATCATGCTCTGACTTCATCACATAACGGTTCACCATACGTGCATGCTATGGGAATCACAAACTCTAACACAAGTATTTCTCAAATTCACAACTACTCAACTAGCACAACTTTAATATCACCATCTTTATATCTCAAAACATTTATCAAGTATCAAACTTCTCATAGTATTCAACACACTCATAAGAAAGTTTTATTATTAATCTTGTATACCAAGCATATTAAGACTTTAAGCAAATTACCATGATATTTATGACTCTCAAAATAATCTAAGTGAAGCATGAGAGATCAATAGTTTCTATAAAACAAATCCACCACCGTGCTCTAAAATATATAAGTGAAGTACTAGAGCAAAACTATATAACTCAAAAGATATAAGCGAAGCACATAGAGTATTATAACAAATTCCAAATCATGTATGGCTCTCTCAGAAGGTGTGTGCAGCAAAGATGATTGTGGTAAACTAACAAATAAAGACTCAAATCATACAAGACGCTCCAAGAAAAACACATATCATGTGGTGAATAAAAATATAGCTCCATGTAAAGTTACTGATAGAAGTAGACGAAAGAGGGGATGCCTTCCGGGGCATCCCCAAGCTTTGGCTTTTAGGCGTCCTTATATTATCTTGGGGGGGCCATGGGCATCCCCAATATTAGGATCTTTCCACTCCTTATTCCATAATCCATCAAATCTTTACCCAAAACTTGAAAACTTCACAACACAAAACTTAAAGTAGAAAATCTCATGAGCTCCGTTAGCGAAAGAAAATAAAAGACCACTTCAAGGTACTGTAATGAACTCATTCTTTATTTATATTGGTGTTATACCTACTGTATTCCAACTTATCCATGGTTTATAAACTATTTTACTAGCCATAGATTCATCAAAATAATCAAACAACCAACGAAAAACAGAATCTGTCAAAAACAGAACAGTCTATAGTAATCTGTAGATAGCGCAAGATCTGGACCCCAAAAATTCTGAAATAAATTTCTGGACGTGAGCAATTTATCTATTAATCATCTGCAAAAAGAATTAACTAAATAGCACTCTCCAATTAAAAATGGCAGTAGTTCTCGTGAGTGCTAAAGTTTCTGTTTTTTACAGCAAGTGTAACAAGACTTTCCCCAAGTCTTCCCAACGATTCTACTTGGCACAAACACTAATTAAATACAAAAAAACACAACCAAAATAGAGGCAAGATAAATTATTTATTACTAAACAGTAGAAAAAAAGCAAGGAATAAAAATAAAATTGGGTTTCCTCCCAACAAGCACTATCGTTTAACGCCCCTAGGTAGGCATAACAAGCAAGGATAGATCTAGGTATTGCCATATTTGGTAGGCAATTATTCAATGAGGCATATACCATATTTAGGAATTTCTTTCTTTTTATTAATTATCAAACTTTTAGGCACAAGATTGAAAAATTCATTTGTAACAAATGGTTCCTTAATGATAGCAAAACGATTGGGATGAATACTTATAGATTTGAGATCCGCATTTTCCTTACTAGAGGATTCACCCTTATTTTTAGGAACATACATAAGCTTGGCAATTTTAGTGGGCGGACTTGGAGTATTCTTTACGGAAGAAAAAGCGGTTCCCAAGTTGGTAATAATATTCTCAAGTTTATCAATATTACTGGAATCGGGATTTATTTTCTCATTATCTATGGGTTCCTTTTCTTTAATATTTTTCAAAGTAACTCCTATTTTAGATCCATATTGAGAGATTCGGCTGTGGATCTTTTTATCCAAATTTTCAATTAACTCTATGGTAGCAACCTTATTTTCAATAATTTCAAGCCTTTTCATTACATGCTCTAAAGTTAATATAGTTCCATTAACCAAAAGAGGGGGTGAGCCAAATAAATCTATCATAGCATTATAAGAATCAAAAGTATGGCTACCCAAGAAGTTCCCTCTGGTAATAGTATCAAGAACATATCTGTGCCAAGTAGTAATGCCTACATAAAAATTGCAAAGAAGAACGGAAGTAGATTGCTTCCTAGTAGATCTATTTTGAGCATTGCAAATTCTATACCAAGCATCTTTTAGATTTTCTCCCTCCCTTTGCTTAAAATTTAGAATTTCACTCTCGGGAGACAACCAAGAAGATAAGGTACTAGCCATAATGACAAGCAAACAAACTAACACACAAGCAAACAAAAAGCAAGCGGGCAAAAAGAGGAAAATAGAGAAAGAGAGGGAGGATAGAGAGAGAGGGAGAATAAAACGGCAAGGGTGAAGTGGGGGAGAGGAAAACGAGAGGCAAATGGAAAATAATGTAATGCGAGAGATAAGGGTATGTGATGGGTACTTGGTATGTTGACTTTTGCATAGACCTCCCCGGCAACGGCGCCAGAAATCCTTCTGGCTACCTCTTGAGCACTGTGTTGGTTTTCCCCAAAGAGGAAGGGTTGATGCAGGAAAGTAGCGTAAGTATTTCCCTCAGCTTTTGAGAACCAAGGTATCAATCCAGTAGGAGGCTACGCGCGAGTCCCTCGTACCTGCACAAAACAAATAAATCCTCACAACCAACGCGAATAGGGGTTGTCAATCCCTACACGACCACTTACGAGAGTGAGATCTGATAGATATGATAAGATAATATTTTTGGTATTTTTGTGAGAAAGATGCAAAGTAAAATAAAAGCAAAGTAAAAAATGCAAAGGAAATAACTAAGTAGTAGGAGATTAATATGATAAAGATAGACCCGGGGGCCATAGATTTCACTAGTGGCTTCTCTCGAGAGCATAAGTATTCTACGGTGGGTGAACAAATTACTGTTGAGCAATTGACAGAATTGAGCATAGTTATGAGAATATCTAGGTATGATCATGTATATAGGCATCACGTCCGAGACAAGTAGACCGACTCCTACCTGCATCTACTACTATTACTCCACTCATCGACCACTATCCAGCATGCATCTAGAGTATTAAGTTAAAAAGAGAGTAACGCCTTAAGCAAGATGACATGATGTAGAGGGATAGACTCATGCAATATGATGAAAACCCCATCTTCTTATCCTTGATAGCAACAATACAATACGTGCCTTGCTGCCCCTACTGTCACTGGGAAAGGACACCACAAGATTGAACCCAAAGCTAAGCACTTCTCCCATTGCAAGAAAGATCAATCTAGTAGGCCAAATCAAACTGATAATTCGAAGAGACTTGCAAAGATAACCAATCATACATAAAAGAATTTAGAGAAGATTCAAATATTATTCATAGATAGACTTGATCATAAACCCACAATTCATCGGTCTCAACAAACACACCGCAAAAAGAAGATTACAACGAATAGTTCTCCACAAGAGAGGGGGAGAACATTGTATTGAGATCCAAAAAGAGAGAAGAAGCCATCTAGCTACTAACTATGGACCCGAAGGCCTGAGGTGAAACTACTCACACTTTATTGGAGAGGCTATGGTGTTGATGTACAAGCCCTCCGTGATTGATGCCCCCTCCGGCGGAGCTCCGGAACAGGCCCCAAGATGGGATCTCGTGGATACAGAAAGTTGTGGCGGTGGAATTAGGTTTTTGGCTCAATATCTGATCGTTTGGGGGTACGTAGGTATATATAGGAGGAAGGAGTACATCGGTGGAGCAACAGGGGGCCCATGAGGGTGGAGGGCACGCCTGGGGGGGGGGGGGTAGGCGCGCCCCCTACCTCGTGGCCTCTTCTTTTGTGTCTTGACGTAGGGTCCAAGTCTCCCGGGTCTTGTTTGTTGAGAAAATCACGTTCCCGAAGGGGGAGAAATATGTATAGATCATTCTGTTTGGACTCAGTTTGATATTCCTTTTCTTCGAAACCGTAAAACAGGCAAAAAACAACAATTCTGGGCTGGGCCTCCGGTTAATTGGTTAGTCCCAAAAATAATATAAAAGTGGATAATAAAGCCCAATAATGTCCAAAACAGTAGATAATATAGCATGGAGCAATCAAAAATTATAGATACGTTGGAGACGTATCACCTCCCGATGACCAAGCCTAAGACATGTATAGCACTATGCATTTTCAAACTTTTTGGTAACTTGTTGCCAAAGGGGGAGAAATATGTATAGATCATAGGCTTCGAGAGAGAGTGTCTTGCCTTTATCTCTCTTGCTTTTGGTTGAACTTTTTGTGTGCTTGTGTGAGATACTTTATGTCATTATGTCCTTGTGAGATACTTGTGTGAACATGTGGTTGATCATATGCTACATTAATGTTTGGTTGAATGATGCTATCCTTTATATTCCATATATGATCATTCACTTACTTGGTGATGAGTGCATGCTTTTAATTTCTATCATTTTAAGCGCTCCACCAAGATGTATGTGACATGGAAGAGTAATCCATGATCCTAATCGATTGTGCATTTGCAATCAAAAGCAAATTTTAAATAATGCACAAATTAAGGGGGAGCTCTTTCTTATCACATACTTCTCAAAGTGACGATGTTTTTCAATCTTATAATCATTTGTCGAAGCTTTGATCTATATGTTGTCATGAATTACCAAAAAGGGGGAGATTGAAAGTGCAACTATCCCTGGGTGCTTTTGGTAATTCCTAACAACATATAGCTCATTGAGCTAATGCTACTTGAAGATAAATATTTCAGGAAAAGCTCAATGATTGGCATGGCATGGATTAGAAAGTGGACCCCTCAAAATGCTAAGGACAAAAGATTGGCTCAAGCTCAAAGCACAAGACTCTACATTTTACTTTTAGTGATCCAAGATCACATTGAGTCCATAGGAAAAGCCAATACTATTAAAAGGGGGTGAGGTGTTGCTTAATGAGTTGATTGCTCAAAATGCTTAGTGATATGCTCCAAAAACCCTCAACTACTTTCTCATATCCACATATGTCCCAAACCAAAATTCAAACTCGGCCCCACTGAAATCTTCTATCTAGCGCCACCGAGTTCACTTCACATAGCTACTGCCAGAAACCCTAGTCACTTCGGTCTCACTGATAGGGATCTCGGTCTCACCGAGATGGGATTGCATACTCTCTGTTTCCCTTCGTAACGTTTTGGTCCAACCAAGATCAGCGATCGGTCCCATCGAGATTACAGTGCAAACTCTCTGTTTCCCCTTCGTAACGTTTCAGTCTAACCGAGATGAGCGAATCGGTCCCACTGAGTTTGCCTGACCAACTCTCTGTTTGCCTATTACCAAAATCGGTCCCACCGAGTTTGTGTAATCGGTCTCACCGAGATTACGTTATACCCTAACCCTAATGGAATCAGTCCCACCGAGTTGAGACATCAGTCTCACCGAAAATCCTAACGTTCACATTTGAACTAAATCGGTCTGACCGAGTTATATGATTCGGTCCCACCGAGTTTGGTGATTTGTGTGTAACAGTTAGATTTTGTGTGGAGGCTATATATACCCCTCCACCCACTCTTCATTCGTGGAGAGAGCCATCAGAATATGCGTACACTTCCAACATACATTTTCTGAGAGAGAACCACCTACACTTCTGTTGAGGTCAAGATATTCCATTCCAACCACATAAATCTTGATCTCTAGCCTTCCTTAAGTTGCTTTCCTCTCAAATCATCTTTCTGCCAAATCGAATCCTATGAGAGAGAGTTGAGTGTTGAGGAGACTATCATTTGAAGCACAAGAGCAAGGAGTTCATCATCAACACACAATCTATTACCTTTTTGAGAGTGGTGTCTCCTAGATTGGTTACGTGTCACTTGGGAGCCTCCGTCAAGATTGTGGAGTTGAACCAAGGAGTTTGTACGGGCAACACTACAAAAAAATACACTTCCGTGATGATACGTGTTTGTCACAGTAGGTCTCTTTTTTTGTCATGCATGTACATCCATGACAAATTTATGACAGAATCAAGATAGTCATACTTGTGCTGTCAGAAGTGTTCCATGACATTACCAAATTATCATCACGGAAGTGTCCACTTCCATGACGACAAATCGCGTGTCACAGAAGTGCTTTCGTCAAGGGTGACCGATAGGTGGGATCCACCATAACGGAACGCCGTTAAGCTATCGGGTCGGGTTTTGGATCCGATAACCCGTTAACAGCCCCGACCAATGGGGATTTTCCACATGTAAAATCATCATTGGCTAGAGGAAACACGTGTCGGCTCATCGTTGGGACAGATGTCATCCACTCATTGGACATGAGGCGCCTATGATACGTCGACACGTGGCACGGCCCAACAGTGGCCCATTCTGGTGAAAAAGGTCGGCCGAGTAAAAATTAGCAGGCCAGCCCATATAAGGCCTACTTGTGTCAGGTTCATTTAAGCCCATGGCCCATACGAGATGTGCCAATTCGGCCCGTTAAAGATTTGACACCATTGCAGCCCATCGTCAGTTCGAGCCCGTTAACAGCCCGCTATATATTTGGGCTCAATATCGGCCCAATGAGATTTCGTCCTGTTAACGGCCCATTTAATGGATGGGCCAATTTTCAGGATGTACATCTTTAGGCCTTTTAGCGACCCATTTAAATGTTGGGCTAATTTCCGGCCCGGTGTGTCTTTCAGCCTGTTGACGACCAATAAATCTGAAGGGCCATTTGTAGTCGGACCTGAGTTTCGGCCTTTTAGCGGCCCATTTAAGTGTTGGGCCAATTTCTGGCCCGGTGTCACTTTCAGCCTATTACGGCCCATAAATCAGTTGGGCCAATTGAGTCAGACCTGAGTTTTGGCCTTTTAGCGACCCATTTAAGTGTTGGGCCAATTCTCGGCCCTGTGTGCCTTTCGGCCTATTAACGGACCATAAATGAGTTGGGCCATTTGTAGTCTGACCTTAGTTTTGGCCTCTTAATGGCCCATGCCCTTCATGGTCCAATACTAGCCCGGTTTCTCATCCGGCCTGCTAAAGGCCCACAACACAGTTGGGCCGTTTACAATACGACCTGACTTTCAGCCTCTTAGTGGCCCATGCTCTTCACGGTCCAATCCAAGCCCGATGTCTCTTTCGGCTTGCTAAATGCCTACAGTATAGTTGGGACATATGTAGCCCAAACTTACTAATGGCCTGTTAACGGCCCATGAGATAAATTGGGGCCACCTGTTGCCCGCTTCGATGTCGGCCTGTTAACGACCTGGGAGGTAAGAGGGCCGACCATTAACTTTCGGCCTATTAACGACCCATTAACTTAATGGGCCCACTAAAGTTCGTTCATGGACGAGCAAAGGTACGACATACAGGGAATAACATTGCACATCCAGAATATATTACAGGAAATTACATCCACTGGGCAATCAAAGATGAAAGCTACATCCAGTAGGATTGGGGTTAACTAGCAGCAACAGGTCTCATAAACTAAAGGGAGAACACAGATGAAAGCTACAGAATATGTATCGTTTATACTCGAGATTAACTAGATGACACACAAAAGTATTAAAGAACAACATAGGAAATACTAGAAGTGGTATAATACTATAATCACCAGCCTGTGGGATAGCATTGGCTGATGGATGACAACTATGGAACAGTGTTACCTAAAGAACAAGTATCTGAGCTGAACTATGGAACAACGTTAACTCCTGAACAAGACCTGTAAGAGATCGGCATGAATATATAGTGAAATGTGATGATCTATTTTCCATGCTTAGATGAATAACAAAGCCATAAATGTTGCACACAATTAAGATGAGGGTACAACCTATCTGGCTACCATCCATAGGAGCGAGCATCATGTGCTGACTAGTGGATGGCCTTGCAGTTGTTGTGGCTATGCATGTCGGGCACGCGCATTCGATGCAGGGAACTGTTGAGTGGGGACTATAGCTCCCTTCTGGTGTATGCTTCCCTTGTTGGAGCAGCTGCGGTGAGTTGGAAGACAGTGTGTCTGAAGATGCAGATAACTCATAATGTTAAGAACGACATATCTCTTTGATCTGAAGAAATACACTAAGAGATCAACAGCAAGGTACGAGAGTGGTCACACGTCTGTTGACTGAAGACTAAATTGGGGTCACACGATTTTATTTTATTTTGGTACTGTCCGATCTATGCCGGATGGCTGCCGTCTTGTGCCTCCCGGCTGACACTATTCGGAATCTTCCCCGAAGAGCCATTGACCAACAACAAAGCATCTTGCCTCTACCGTCTATGGCCCCGGCCAAAACCCCGCTCCCCGCCCCACCGCACTGCCGTGGTTGCGCCGCCCCCGGGCCAATCCACAAAGACTCCCCGTCATCCAGATCCGGCGACGACAGTACCTTCAACCCACACAACTCTAAAAGATAGCCATCTAAGCGCTGCTTCCGCGGCGAACTTTGCGGCCCCGCACCCATACGTTAGACACTAGCCAACCGGCTGCCTAGGAGCTCTGTCGCCTCGAGGGGTGTTGCTTCCCATTGCAAATCAATTGGCCCAGAATAAAAATTCAGACAACTGACGCCTAAATAAAGTGATTTGAGATGAGGGTGCGACCTATCTGGCGGTATGGTGAAGTAGGCAGGTCCAGCTGCCGAGTCTGTGAGGCCGGTGCGCTTGCGGTGGAGACCGGCAGCAAGGAAAGAGCGATGTCGCGACGGTCGACGGCTACGCCGAAGCAGCGCTAGGACTCTGGACGGATCCAAAGTTGGAGCCGCTCCGGCGCCATGAACAACGGCGGGGGTGAATCGGCTCCGGTACGGTTCACACGGCCTTCATCGAGGCAGCACCAGCAACACGGAGTAAGAGGCGCACGGCCCAGTGCACGATGGAAAATGGACAGCGCCTCCGGCATTAGGGAGGAGGGCGGCTGTGAAATTGCTGCGGTGGGGCGCCATGGAGGTGGGGCTGAGGTTTCGTGGCTCAGGAGAAGGGAGCTTCCAGGGGAGAAGGTGATTTGGCGCCCACGAGGTATGAATGGGGGCGGGTGGGGTAAATTGGGAGGGAAGTGGAACCATGTCTTACGAACGCATTTGTCTGAAATGTGAGGGGCAGTTACAGTTCTACCCTTGCCTATAGGCTTCTCGGCTTGGGTCTGTGTACTGAGGGTCGGGGATAGTATAGTAACTTTGCTTCTCTGGGCGGGAGCGATTTTGGGCGAGGAGGGCGTGTTTTGAACTATAGTGGGCGCGAGCGATTTCGGGCGAGGAGACCGTGTTTTGAAATAGTGGGCGCGAGCTATTTCGGGCGAGGAGAGCGTGTTTTGGCGACCATGGTTTATGAATTATTCGGCACATGTCATTTCGACCGAGGAGAAGACGCACTTGGATGAAGTTAAGAACCTACCCTCGATGTACAACGGGCCAATTGATGTGTATCCCACATAGGACGGTAATTTCGCGTCTCCCATTTATTTGCTCGGGCGAATTCCACCGCGCAGAGAGGATGTTTAACGCTTCGTTCAAATTTTGGGAGAACGAGCATCCATGTCTACCTTACCAAGTCGATTTGGATCAAATTTTGAAATATTAGCTTGCCACTTCTTTTTTAGATGGAGAGATGATGCTCGGGAGTAATGTGTTTTTACATGCTCGTTGCTAGCGATTTACTATATGACAAATAGTTGACCCACTCAAAAACACGAATGAAACCCAAAATGAAATATCTCGATTCAATGAAATAGCTCGTTCAGTAGGTCAAAATAGTGAACTAAATCCAAAATTGAACACCTCAATCGAGTAGCATGTTGTACAGTATTATAGTACTCCATGAACATGTTGAAAGTCAAATTAATGAACTTGTTTGATATACGCATATATCTATTCATGTGTGGATTGCAGACAACATGTTCTCCAATTTAAATATTTGAATGCAAGTTTATATCGAAACATGGTTTATATCAGTCTTTGATCCATAAAACGCGACCTCCCCCTCTCCCAGACTCCTGTTCTCTCTCTCTCTCTCTCGCCGACAATCTTCAATTCTGTCGCACGCATCCGACAGAAAAACCTTGTTCGTCCCTCTCCCTTTCTCTCCATCTCTCTCTCTCTTTGTGTGTGTGTGGAGGGGGGTCTTTCTAGTTCGCATGCATATATACACCATCTATAAGTCTCTCTCGCACACTATGTATGATACTCTAGCTAGTCCAAGCTAGATATCTTGGGTGCACTCATCGTACGCACACAGATTCCTTGGCTCTTTGCCTGTAACTCTATCACGCACTACTATGTCGTCTCGAAGCTCTTCCCCCCCTCTCTCACTCTCCATCCACCTGGGTCACACATACACATGCATATCTCACTCGCACTCGATATGCCCATCTAAAAATCTATCTCTCCCACTCGTTCTCTCTCCATCTCACATGGGCACACACACAATCTCATGCCCATCTAGCCAAGTATGATGGTCTCTCACTCAATTGTAGGCACACACAGTCCCCCCTATATGTATATGACTAGCTAATCTTAGTCTCCATCACAAACATGTGCATGGTCTATCTTGGTTTCTCTCGGGGCATCTTTCTATCACGCACGCACTCCCTCGATCTCCCACCCATATAGTCCCCTCACGATCTCGATGGGATCTCTCTATCACAAACACACCCTCTCTCCCTCCTCATGTATCCATGCCATCCATGTGTCCCTCTCGACCTTTGTTCCGTGTTGGCCACACCTCTATTGGACATGTGCTACAGGGGTGTCTCTCTCCATTGCAAACAATCACACACTAGCTATCTTCGTGTATCTCCTCGCCTCGCTTTTCCATCTCGGAGATGCATGCGTGATATGTTCGCATAAGAAATGAAAAAACACACTCTCTCTCTAATTTATCGCTTGTTGTCACTTTCTCTTTCACACACATACTCTTTTTGCACACTTACTCATTCTCCTTCACACGCACTTGATCTATCTCGACTGAGGCACTCTCCTCGGTCCATAGCATATAGATTTATTGAAAAGTCAAACATCACAAAGTTTGACCATGTACGTGGAGAAAAAGAATTACATCTAGTACGGCAAACATATGCCATTAGATTCACCATGAGATGTAGTTTTGTATGATGTATCTTTGGTATTGTAGATATAAATAACATTTGCGTAAACCTGATCAAAGTTTCCAAAGTTTGACTTCTAAAAAATTTACATGCACTGCATTATCAAGCGGATGGAATATCTCTTTTCCCCCTCTCAGCTATCTGACGCACCACTCAGCCTTATCAGGGCTCCTCAATCTCTCTCAAAGTTTATTGGTCAGTTTGGTTCATGACCTAACCCTCATGCCTTGATGGCCGGTACTGCCTGGTGTGGACGTGAGATGTAAAATATTTCTGCCTGGCCAGGCTTATGTGGTGCTGAAGCGTTTAGTTCATGCTTGGGCCAGGCAAAGCATCAACGTACCATCAATCAATCCATGCATCAATTATTTAATTCTAATATCCATCCATGTTGTTGTTAGCCTCGTGGCCACACGACCAGTGACAACCAGGCGTTCGAAATCGGTCGCCTGGGCCAGGCTGCTTGCAGTGTCTGGAGTTCAGCCAGGCTAATTAAAGTGCAAGGGAACCCAGGCCAGGCGGGCTTTGTTTTTCACAGGGTAGCAACCAAACAAGCGTGCATGACATCCAGCCACAACCCCAGGCCAGGCAAAAGATGCTCAAGACGCAAGCCAAACTGGCCTTATATCTCCCTGGTTCACACATACACATGTCTCGCTCGCGCCATACATATAGACCCATCCAACACTCTCCGCCCTTGTTCTCTCTCCATGTGACACGCACCCCACTAAGTACCATAATCCCTCAATCCATCATAGGCGCAAGCACTCCCCCCCTCCTATGTATGATTATCTCTTACTAGCCAACAGGAACACACTTATTGTCTCCTTCCATCCATACGTCTATCTTGATATCTCTCGAGGCATCTTCTATCGCCCACACACCTTGTCACTCGATCTCCCACCCATGTAGTCCCATCACGATCTCCAGGGGATCTCTCTATGACAAACATACAATCTCTCCTCCCCATGTCTGCATTTTCTCCGTACGTCTCTCTCGACCTCTCTCCCTTGTTTGGCAGACCCCTCTTGGCCACGTGCTAGGGGTCTTGCTCTCTTGATTCCAAACAACCACACACTATCTCCTCACCTTGCCTCTGTTGTCGAAGATGCATGTGTGATATGTTTTCATAAGACACACACGCTTTTTCTCTACTTTTATCGTGTGTTGTCCATGTCTCTTTCCCACATGCACACACACTTTTTTCACTCACACTCTCTCTCTCTCCCTCTCTTGTTAGGGACTCTGTCACGTCCATAAGCATATGGATGTTTTGAAAAGTCAAACCTTAGAAACGTTTGACCAGGTATATGTGGAGAAAAACATTTACATCTGGAACGATCATTAGATTCATCACAACATGTACTTACTTCATACTATCATTTATCTTTGATATTGTAGATATAAGTAATTTTTTTATAAACTTGGTCAAAGTTTCAAAAGTTTGACTTAAAAAATGTTGGAACTACATTATCAAACGGAGGGAGTAGCTCTCTCTCTCTCTCTCTCTCTCTCTCTCTCTCTCTGTCTCTCTGCTATCTCTCACGGGCCTCCCCTCTCACTCGAACTCTCTATACCGACGGATTATACGCTCACTGTGTCAGCGTATAGCTCCGTATATTGTTTACTTGACCGGTCAACCAATCCACATGCTGCCTTGTCAGCTCGTGTTCTGTATCTTCGTGTGCTGGCCCATGTGGCAGTGGGTGAAAATAAGTAAACTAGAGGCCCATCTTACACGCGGTGAAGTAAACAAAGTTGAAACCACTCGGGGTAGCACCCCGAACGCTAGTAAATTGAGGGCGCATTGAGGACAAACTTCTTGCGCACGAAGGACGCACTCGCGCACAATTCACCACTACGCAGCGGCATGCACAGAAGGATGCACTCGCGCACACCCAGCACACAACACACACCAGCACATGTGTACACATCTAGGAGTAGAAGCTCGTGGAAAAATCTGGCGCGATGGCCGCTGCCGGAGCCGTCCACCCCCAATCTTGGTGTTCCGTGCAATGCACGGGCATCTACCCACAGGAAATTATGTCGAACAGGGCTAGTTGTAAGCAGGCTAGCTCTACAGCCATGATGATAGTGACTGCAGACAATGAGGCTAACTATGGTATGCCGAACACGGCGCCTATACTCAGGTGTCATCTCCGGCGTAGGGTCTTGTCACTTCACTGTGAGGAGCAGCACGTAATAATTTGACCAACGGGTAGTACAGTGCTAGTACTCCTACTACTACATTGGTAGTACTACTAGTAGTACTAGTAGGACCACCGTCTGGATTTAGGAGTACTACCATGTTCACCGGCACCGAGGAACGTCTCCAAGTGGTATTGCTTGAGCCGCCAGGGCAAGGGGCCGCTTGGACAACAACTTCTTCTCCTTGTTCGACGAGGTCCTCATCTGTTTCCTCGACAAGTTCAGTGTCGTCAAGAAGCTTGCGGACGACTTTGACGTAAGCCTCCAGCCGACGTGCCCAGGCTCTGCGATGCCCGCCACCCTCAACGTCCACTATGGTAACAACCTCTTCGATGCACTGGTGGCCCTATGAATGCCCGCCGTCGCGCCGGAGAATGTCCACCTCGAGGTCGCGCTCGCCTCGCAGCGCCTGGCGCAGCAAGACACCATCAACATAATCACCCACGTCTACACGCAAATCGTCCACAAGGATTACTACATGCAAGAGGAGGACGATAGGACGCTGGCCTTCTTGGAGCGCAGGGCAACCTTGGACGGCACTGTTCAGAAGCACGTTGAGCTCGCCGCCAACGCTGCTACTCCTCACATGTCGGTTGGTGACCCGGCGCACTAGGGTGTGCGGATGTCGTTGAACATTGATGGATCCGTATGTATTTTTATCTTTCCGTCAAATTGATGTAGTAGTATATGATACTATAGTAATTATCTTACCTTTCGCATCAACTTCATAATTTTCGTACATACTCCATGCATGAACGATGCCAGAACCAAACTTCTCATTACTCTAGGCAAAATCGTTGTTTTCTATCTATCGGTCGCGCCATGGAGCAGAACCAAGTTTTACAAGGTACGAGTTCAAAAGGAAAAGCCTGTCGTGTTCACGTCGCACCCCCACACGGTTGGTCCGGCACGCCGCTCAAGCGGGAATGCGTGCGGTGTTGCATTTTCACTTACAAGTGGGACCGCAGTTGAGCAAACCGGCTATCGGCAAATCCCCACCCGTCCCACCGCGTGATGGCTGAGAAAATAGGAGGAGAAGAGATGGCTGTAGCACGGACTCCAAGAAAAATGGTGTCGGATGGGACTCGTGTGGGTGGAGTGTGCCGTACTGCTAGACGTGAATGCTACTACTGAGTTATGGCCCATGCCACCCCACTATATCGAGCCTATATCGAGGTACGTAGAACAAATTTCCTGCAGTCCGTGCTCAGCCCTCCTCTATCTCTCTTCTCAGCCAGCCAGCAGACGCGCGGAGCCCATCGTCTGTTTGCTCACATGCGGCCCCACATGTCAGTGAAAACGCAAGAGGACCCACTGAACCTGCACATCTTTCACCTCGACGTGCTGGTGATGAAAAACAAATCCAATAAAGATCTTCGGTGGCCGCTTTTGGAGTTACTCAAGAGTAGTAAGATTCTATTTACAGTTTAAGCCAAGATGCACATCTCGTGGCTTCAACTACCACTCTATTTCTTTCATGACATGACCTGGATGTCGGATGTCCCACGTGTCGGCAAAAGGAGGAAGAACCCGACAAAATCTTCGGTTCTGCTCTCGGATTAGACTAGTTGTGCTAACTTAAAAAATTTATTGTGTACTCCCTCCGTTCCAAAATACTTAACTTCCATTTGTCCAAAAATGGATGTACCTATATACTAAGACATGTCTAGATACATATATATTTTGACAAATAGAAGGCATGTATTGTGCAACGGAGGGAGTAGAATGGATACAAGTTTTTGTATTAGGAAGAAGAGTACATCCATATATTGATAGAGCGCAATTTAGTAGCTGTTCTATCACTTTTAGCTAGCACAGACACAAGATCGATCCTCCACAGATCAACAATGAATGCATCGAGAAGGCACTAATCCAACTTACATGAGTAGTAAAATGTATTCTTGTCGTTCTTGTTTTCTTTGGTCTTGCTTTTCTAGTCAAAATTATCGTTGGAGTCCGTGCAAAACGGGGGTGCATTTGGGTTCGTGCGTTGGAGTTGGCCTTACAAGTGGGACCGCAGTTAAGGAAACCGACTATCGGCAAACCCCCACCTCGCCCGCCGCGCGATGCCTGAAGTTAGAGAAATGACGTGGTTGAAGAGATTGCTCTAGTACGGACTCCAAGAAATAATATGGTGTCAGATGGATGTCGTGGTGGTGGCATGGGACGTACTCCTGGACGTGAATGCTTGTTCTGGCCCATGCCACCCTACTACTCCCTACTACTTACTCCTACTATATAGTACTAGTATCGAGGATTCGAGGTGTTGGTTACGTACAGCGAACACATTAGCATATGGCTACAGTAAAAACACCCGCCCGACGCGCGAAGCATCTGAAGCTAGTACAAATAGTGTACTACTATTGTTGATTGGCCTCATCCGATAACCTGTTGCAATGCACGTACAATTATATATTCGGAAAATATTTTTTGCCTTGTCACACCACTCACTTAGAGAAGCGACTCGAAAGCCATTCATAAATTTAGTAAGTTTATCACACGCATATAAGTTTATTACATAAAACAGGTCATCAACCCACATCGACAACGAGGATACATTATAAATACTAAAGTTTTCACCACACAAAAAATAACAAGCAATGAAATGAACTTCAACTCCACCATTCCTCGGCATTGGAAACGCTTGCTTTGAACCACAAGTGATTCTCTAGGACGGGCCATCGATTGTCCATCTGGAAACCAACGCAGGACTGATCATCTAGGCTGAAGGGGCCTACTATATCCCTACCAGGGTAGGGAACCACACAAATGTTCGAGGTATAGGCACAATTGCTTCTCATAAATGTGTCAACATCAGTTGGATCACCTTTCACCATCATCGGATAGTTTTGTCCAAGGAAGAGCGAGTTTTCTCCAAGACTATCAATTCTGTACCAGGGAGGAGTTGGCGCTAGCACACTAGAATCCATCCTGAATACCATGCAACGGGTGTTGGAATAGGTCCGGAGAGTGCGACCATGGGAGACACCTGCTTCCTTAGCAGTAACATCATCAGTGGGTTGTATACACACAAGAAGAGGTGATCCATCGGAATTAGTTGCCAGGCGCCACAGAGTATATGGGCGCTACTTGTCCTCATGCTCGTGATCATCACCATCGTCATCTCCCCCTTGGTTATAAAAATTATCAAGTATAGGTGGTGGGATGTTCATAGGACCTTGGAAACACAAGAAGAAGGTTAATTAGTAAAGGGAAACTTGCTAACCCGCATGCATGTGGATGAAACAATTACAATTACGGTGGAAGACAAATGTACCGAAACTATGAGGATGCCATGCAAAAACAGTGCCACGAGTGGTGGCAGCAAACACAAGGCGCTCGTATTGAATTGGATCACAATACTCATCCGTGTACAGAAACTGATTTTTGAGCAATATCCATCGAGTCAAACCATCAAGAAAGGCAACAAGCTTGTCGAAGATAGCAACAACATCATAGTTGCTGTAATTCGAAGAGCGGTTGGGAACTCGACAAATTGCTATCTTCCGTAAAATACAGTCACCATGATCGTATTTGAACGTGCGTACATTACCGGTGTGCTCAACCTCTGGGCAGTGTGCTGAGATTTTTGGAAGTGCAACCCGGTGACGAGTGTACACATTCACAAGTTCCCACTCGCAGTTGGACCCAATATAAACAACCCAATCTCCATTTGCGCCCGCCCAAGCCTTGTCCTCAAGCGATGGCATCTTAACATCATACATATCATTATCAAGCGGCATCAACTTGCACAGGGCAAGGCCTCCGTCGTGCCGGCGCCAGTCATCATCAGGGTCACGGCAAAGAAGATAGGGGAGATCAAACTGCTCATTGACTCTTGGGTTCTTTGTAATGATGTTATTAGTTGAGTCGAGAATGGGCTTGAACGAACCTGCCATGCTAGCCGAGGTGATGACATCGCACTGATCAATGAGTTCCTCCACCACGTCATCTTTCATATCGGGGCAAGAATAACGGGGTCGTTTCTGGCCTGCTCCCTCCATGGAGAAGACGATCGAACATTGGCAGAAGAAAGGGTGAAGGGCTGAAGGAAAATGGAGGAAGGAGAGGAAGAGCGTGCGACTGCAGTTCTAAATCGAGAGGGAAAGGCGAAGAGTCGGTGGACGGTTGCGAGTTTGCCACGGTTCACGAAGAGGTGCCCCGGCCTACACATCCGTTCGGAAATACTCCTACTACTCGCCGTCGTCTCACTGATATGTTGGAACGGGACCACATGTCAAAAAAACATGGTGTGTAATTTCTCGTGCAAAATTCGATCTGGCCGCGTTGGCCCGAGGTGCCACATTAGTTATCGACCTTTATATTTTTAATGTCGTGCCGATCAGTTTTGAAGCACGACTAACTGGTACTGTACGTGGAGAGGATGACAGCAGGGACCTGCCAAGGTCATGGCAGTATGCAAGCAAGTGCCTCCTTATTTCAAGCTAATAAAAAATGGCTCCTCCTAGTGGATTTCTGACATCTGGGTCCCATGCCATTGTCAACGTAGTCAATAAACGAGAGAATTGCACAACGAGCGGCTGACACCAGGGACCTAGCAGCTCGCCCAGTTATTTTTGTTTTGGGTTAATTTGATAAATTCCACTCCAAATCTGGTGTATCCGAGAAATGCCACTGCAATTTCCAAACTTTGAAAAATGCCATTTCATGCCATTTCTAGTGGCATTTTTCGAAGTCTGCAGTGGCGTTTTTCCAAGTTTGCAAACTGCAGTGGCGTTTTCCAAAGTTTGCAAAAATTGCAGTGGCATTTTTCAAAGTTTGGAAATTGCAGTGGCATTTTTATGAATCGCCAAAATTGGAGTGGCATTTATCTAATTTGTTTTTGAGACGGAAGCAGGGTGTCAACTGGGCTGTGCGGGACACTCTAGCCTGTCTAGACAGCCTTTTCTTTTATGTTTACCACAGACCAGCCCAGTAGTTTTTTTTTCTGAAAATGGCTAGCCCAGTTCTTTTGTGATTTGTCAAGGAAGTCGCTTTTATCAGGCCTGCTGGGCTGCAAATCTTTCAAGACGAGGAGAGCTTCATTCGGCTGGCCGATAAAATGTCCTATTAGTAATGAGTAATGGGCTATACATTTTTAAAACACATCAAACCGACAATTATTTTCAAATATCTTTTTTTCATTTCGAGATTTTAAATAGCATTGATTTTTATGCATGGACAATTTATTGGATATACATTTATTTTAAAATCAGTCTGAATGTGACTCGAAATTTCGGGATTAAAAACAGTTTAGACCGCACCGACATATGCCAAATTTCGTATATTTTTTTAACCATGGCCACAATATGAGCTGTAATGCTAACATAAAGAATATGGGCTCCAAAAAAACCCGTAAGAATTAGCAAATGGGCTGTAAATTATTTGAAATAATGGCAGATGGGTTGTATGTTGTTTTCCATAGATTCGAGGCTTTCCGTAGATGGCATGTATACTGTTGGATGTCCATCCAACGGTCGTCGTGCTTCTTCAATCTCTGCTCTTTCTGCTCCAGCCGCTCAAACAAGCGTCGGCGGGACTGCCTGCTCCCTCCTCCCCGCGGCCGGCTGTGCTGCCGCGCAGGCCTCACCGCCGCACCGTACTCCCATCGCTGGCCTAGCCAT
Source organism: Triticum aestivum (assembly GCF_018294505.1). Lineage (NCBI taxonomy): Eukaryota > Viridiplantae > Streptophyta > Magnoliopsida > Poales > Poaceae > Triticum > Triticum aestivum. The sequence continues at coordinate 201,404,094 of NC_057800.1, read as the reverse complement.
CGCTCTACTCACCCACACCTGTTGTTATTCTCCAGCGACGGCAGACGAACTAGTAAACCCTCGTACAGTCTTACTCCCCTCCGCATGGAAAACAAAAACAATGGCCGAGTCTTCCCTGCCTTCGTGTCGTTCCCTTCCTAGTCCTCGCCTCGTGCACCGCCCTGGTGCTCTCGACGTGGCGTGGTCAGCGTGGTCAACGACCAACATGCATCTGAAGTGGACTGTACGTGGAGAGGCTGAAAGCTGGGTCCACGGCCGCACGCAAGGAAATGTCTCCTTATTATGCGCAAAATAATGATTTCCTCCACCTGACATCTGGGACCCACCGAAACGGCCTCTGTATTTCGTGAAAAAAATGTTACCGCCGCTGACAGCTTGGACCCACCAGCTATATCTTCGCACGCAAGGAAGTGCCTCCTTATTATGCACAAAAAAATGAATACTCCCCCTGCTAGCTGGGAACCAGTATAGTGGGCCTACTAAGTTGACGGGGACGAAGGGATTTGTCAACTTAGTCAATATGCACGATTCTAGCTTGACTGACTGTACGATGTCCATCCAACGGCCGTAGTGCTTCTTCAACCTGTGGTCTTCTTGCTCCAGCCGCCCAGAGCAGCGTCGGTCGTGCCGCCTGCTCCTACCTCCCGTGGCCGGCTATGCTGCCGCGGAGGCCTCACCGCCCCCATACTACTCCCACCGCTAGCCAGGCCATCCCTCCACTCCACTCACCCACACCACCCGTTATTCTGTGGCAACGGCAGCGCAGCCGAACCAGTGAACCCTCGTACTCCTCACCGCGTGGGCATCCACTGTCGCGTCTTCCCCGGCTCCACGTCGTCCCCTTCCTAGGCCCCGCCGTCATCCACCGCCGTGGTGCTGTCGGTGCGGCGTGGTCAATGTGGTCAACGACCGAATTCCATCGGAAGAATACTGTACGTGAAGAGGCTGACAGCTGGGTCCACGGCAGCCGTAGGGAAGTGCCTCCTTATTACGCGGAAAATAATTATTCCTCCACCTGACAGCAGGGACCCACCGCACACCCACCAGTATATCGCAAAAAAATGTTTGTGTCGGATTTCGGGTTCTGGCAGACCCTTGGGGTTCGAACATTGGGGTGCGCGCGGAGATTTCGCCTTCTACCTACCTGCACCCCTCCGCCTCGCTAAGATCTAGGCTAAGGAAAGAACAGCACAAGAAACACAGGGTTTATAGTGGTTCAGGCCACCGTTGTGGTGTAATACCCTACTCAAGTGTGTGGTGTGGTGGATTGCCTCTTGGGCTGATGATGATGAGCAATTACAAGGAAGAACAGCCTCGCGAGGGTCTGTTCTTAGCTGGGGGGGGGGACGAACTACTAGGAGGAGTTCAGTCACCCTTCTCTCTCTCTCTTCTCGATTCTCTCTCTGATTTCGATCCCCAACCGATCGATCTCGAACCCCCCTACCCTGTGGGTGGCTGGTCCTATTTATAGGCAAAGGCCCTGGGCCTCTTCCCAAATATTGAGCGGGAAGGGCGCCAACAATTGGCCATTTTGAAGGGGAACATGTGGTACACTTATCCTGACTAAAGTTGGTCCCCGCCTGCCAAAGACTCTGGTGGTGACGTTCTCTTGGGCTCCACAATGACTTCCTCCCTGCCGTAGGACTGGTCTTGGTCTCGTTGCACCGAAACGGGTGCCTTTGCTTGATGCTCCCGCCTGCGCTTGCTTCCTTTGCACCAAAGAGGAAAGGAGGACACTGCGCGGCTGGCGCCCGCCTGGCGCCTTTGGTCGTCATGGCTTGCGTCACGGGCACCTCGTGAGGTACCCCGCCTTGATCTCTCCGCCTCCTCGCAAGCCAGCCTGACGAGGCCGTGCCTGAGGAAGCTCCATGTCGTCCGCCCCGCGAGGCTTGGCCCCTCGCGAGGGTCTTGGCTCTGTGTTGATGAAGATGGGCCATGCTGGGCCCCCCTTTGTGCCACGCCGCAGGCCGCAGGCAGGCAAGTCTGGGGACCCCCGTTCCCAGAACACCGACAGTAGCCCCCGGGGCCAAGGCGCGCCCGGACTTGACCGTGCAGGGAGGCGGAAGGGCAAGAGCAAAGCGCCGTGGGCCCTAACAGCCTGCGGCCTTGGGCGCCGCGTGGCGGTTGATTGGACATGGGCGGCACTGTTCCCCCACGCCCCCTTATTTTGCACCATGCTAGGCGGACTCGTAGTCGTACACAGCCGCCCCCCTTTCTGTTGCTCGAGCGCCCTCTGTCCTTCCTCCGCTCGAACTCCAGCTTCTGTTTTCAACCCAATCTCAAACCTCCCCCCCCCTTCCCATCGCCATGGCTCCGACGAAGAAGGGAAGAGGGAAGAAACCCATGCCTCCGCCTTGCCCGCCGCCGTTGGCGGCCCCCGCCGAGGGCTTGGGCAAGGTCAGCTCGGCTCTGGCCACTATCTTCAATGAATGCGGGAGGACGACGGCCTGGCCCGCGTCCCACTTCTCCATCGATAGGATAGTCACCGAGGTCCCGTATTTTGCCGACGCCCTGTGGGCGGGCCTGGTTCCTCCCTTTTCTGCTTTCTTCAATGCCGTGCTTTCCCACTACCAGATCCACATGATGCATCTGGGTCCTGAATCCATCACCCTCCTTTCGGTCTTCGCCTTTGTTTGCGAGGCTATGATGGGCATCCTTCCTTCGGTTGCCTTGCTGCGCCACTTCTTCTCTCTGCGCCTTGTCAACCCTACCCAACGCTGGGCGTGTGTGAGCTTCATTGCCGCGTCTGAGACAACGGCCTCAGGGATTGACTTCAGGCTCCCTCTGCCCGCAGCTGGGTTCCGCGAGCGGTGGCTGTATTTGGATGCAGGGGTGCCCAGCCCCCTGCTATCGGAGCCAACTTCGCCTGCTGTCCCCAATTCGGGTTGGGGCCAGGAGACGCTTGAGAGCCCCCGGCTCGTCTTCGTCTGGCACCGCTTCGCGTTCTTGAGGTTGCTTGGCGTGACAGTGCCCAAGGTGGTGAACGAGTTCCTACTACGCCGCGTTGCTCCTCTCCAACGCCACACCTGTCGGATGTGGGCCTTCAGCGGGCGCGATGATCGTATGAGGCTCCAGGAAGAGGACCTGACGCCTGAAGTGCTGAGGACAGCGCTCTTGACCCTGACTGGGGACCCCAACCCTGGCAGCATCCAGCAGGGAGGGGCCTTGCTGTACCTCTGCCAGAGCAGGGGCGATTTTGTGAATCAGATGCCTATCTTTGATGAGTGGGGGCCGCGCCCCGCCGGCCTCCAGGGGCCTCGCGATAACCCAGTGATGGTGACTGCCCTTCCAGTCGGCCAAGGCGACTCTTCCTCAAGTGGCGGAGCAGGGAGGTATGAGGCGCCAGAGGCCGAGGGGGCTCCCGGTGGGGTGATAGCACCGGGCGACGCTCATGAGGGAGCAGCTCTTGGGGCCCATGCCTCTAAGGCTGAGGGTGGCAAGCAGCTGCCCTCAGCGCCTGCGACTGAGGCCCCTGAGGCTCCAGCCGCTTCTCTTGGCAAGGCGATTGGCAGCGCGCAACAGGCAGGCGCCCCTGATACGGATCGCCTTGACGCTCCGTCTTCGTCGCAGGTTGATCCCTGCGCTCAACTCTTGGGCCGCTTCCGCGTGGACTTTGAGGCCCTCCGGAAGAGAAGGGAGGCCCTGGGCGACGATTACCCTTGTCGCCTGCTGAAGCGTAGGAAGTACTTCGCCACTGATGAGTAAGCCCTCTCCTTTCCCGGCTCCCGATCCTTCTGTTGCTTTTACTGATCCTTGCTCCGCAGGCCCCTTCCCGCCGAGCTCGCGGAGACGACTGAGGTGCCGTCCCCCTTGGCTTCGAGCTCTCCACCGTCCTCAAGCGCTCCGAGCAGCAAAGCCCTTGTGGTGAGGGCGATCGGAGAGGCGAACCATCCCAAGGCGTTTCGTGGCCCTGCGCACCTCGCGATCCTCCTTCGCGGGCCTTCTCGTGGCATAGCCAGCCTGCCATGAGCTTCTCGCCTGGTCGTGGACTGCGATTGGCTGAGGCGCTCCCTGCGCTCTTCATCTGGGGACGGGCTGGCTCCAGGCCGGGCTTCTGGCGTGGGGTGCCCGGCCGTCGCGAGGGTGCCAGCCCCCAGCCCCCTGCCCGGAGGGGGAGTGATGATTCGTGGCCCCCGGCGCTTGCTTGGGGCAGATGATGGTGTGGAAGACGTGCTGGAGCGTGCCCGGGAGCGTCGCACTCTCCCCCAAGGATTCCTCCGAAGGGTGGCTGACGCGATGAGCTTGCTTGGTGAGGAGCTTGCTGATGAAGACGCGCGCCTTGAGGCCGAGGGCCTGCGCCTGGCTGCAGAGAGGCGCGAGCTGGAGGGCGCCATTGCCCTTGCGCGCCGTCAGCGCGATCTTGACGACGCAGAGGCCAAGGCATCGCTGGCGGCCTCTCGGGAGGCCCGATCTTGGGCTGCTGAGGAGGCCCGAGAAGCTAACCGGCGGCGAAAGGCAGCGGAGGAGCGGGCTCGGGAGCTCCTGGCCTGGTGCCACTCACTGGAGGAGCAGGTGGAGCTGCGCGAGGCAGCCCTCGCGTCGATGAAGGTGGCCTCTGGTGACTCAGCAGAGCTCCAAATGCATGAGGAGGCGCTGACGCTGGAAGCTGCCGAACGTACCCGCGAGTACGAGCATCTGGAGACGAGGGAGCGCTTGGTGACACAGGCTGAGGATGATGTCGCTGCACAGGAAGCCCGTGTCCTGGAGGAGGTCGTACGTCAGGTGGCGATGGTGCGTTTGAACCTCGAGCATGAGTTGGAGGAGAAGCTGGGGTTGATCCGGGCCGAGGCTGAAGACAGGACTGCTGCCTTGAGGGCCAAGCTGGAGGAAGCGACGCGGCAGGCCGATGCTTTCCGGGCCGCCCTTGAGGTGGCGCAAGGTGAGTTAACCACCTCCTAGGCCAAGGTGCTCCTTCTTCGCCAGTGGGTGGTGGAGGCTGAGGCCGCCGCGCGCCAGAATGCGGACGAGATACGTCAGCAGCGGATCCTGGAGCATGAGCACGGCCCCATGCTCACCATGCTCCGGGAGAGAGCCAATACAGCCTTGGGCAACATCTGCGAGGCGGCTGTTGGCGAGCCGCATGTAGTCAACTACACCGGTAACCTTCAGTTCTTCACCGACATGGTGACGCAGCTGGAAGCGCAGTCCATCAGGGCTGACAGGTTGGTTGAGGAGAGGAGCCGCGCCCTGCTCGGGCACGCCTTTTCTCGCGTCTTCAGCCATCTCCGGAACATGGATCCCCACTTCGATTTCGACACCGCCATCGCGCCAGTCCCCCAGACCGTCTGAGACGACCTGGCGCACTGGGTGGAAGACAATGTGGATGCTCTTGTCAGGGCCTTCACTTCAGACAACTACGGCATGATCATGGCTGCCGACGAGGGCGGTGTGGTGAATGGCCCTGACGCCGCTGGCGGCGACGCAAACAGCGATGGCCAGTTCAGCGACGCCAGCAACAGTTCGGGTGGTGCTTTGGAGGATGCATTGGGGGATTTATCCGACTGATTGTGCGTCATTCCTGCTTCCTTACCCTGCATGAATAGAACTCGGGTTTTGGCCTGATGGCTGTGAGAGCATTTTGGGAGGGGGAGCCCCTCACGTAAAACATGTGTTCATCGTATTAGTAGACGCTACATTGCCCATGCGCCCGCGCCAAGTGGTTGGCTTAAGCGACGCGCTGGTCGGCTAGTTTACCTTTGTCCCGTGCGGGCCCTAAGGTAGCCTGTGGGAGGCTGTGGTGTCCCGAGTGTTCCCTGATCGAATCCGTAGGATCTGCAGTAAAAAACCCTCCTGAGAGGATGCGGCGGCGGCAGTCCGGGCTGCACGCAAGCTAGGCCTGACCCGGCTCGCGAGGGGCTCACGAGGGGAGGCAGCTGAGGCGAAGTGGTAACCAAAACGTAAGAAATTGCTCGAACGAGACTAAGCACCCCTTCCCCGAACACACGCAAATCTCAAATTCGAATCCAACTTGAATCTAGCGGGGGAAAGTGACAACCAAAGGGAAAAGCAACGAAAGCAGACAAAAGGCCGCGTCCGGCACCTAATCTAGTCTTGGACGTCTTCTCACCAGCGCGGAGCTAAGTGCTGCCACTGGGCGTGGGAGGGAGCCCCAGGGCCTGAGGCCGGCACCCCTGAGACTCCGGGGCATGTACAGCCCCACTCATTATTATGTGAGAGTGTCACGGGGCGGCGAGCTTCACAGGGACTGGGCCTTCTTCATAAGTACCGGCCTTGCTTCATATCGCCAGATGAGGGCCCCGCCTTGCGCCACACTCTAGTGCCATCAACGACGACCGGAAACCAGGACGCCGCAGATGGAGTAGAGCGGTCGCCAGCGGTTCCCCCGACGACCACGGGTCCTCTGCCAGGGGGATGCCCTGAGGCACCTCCCCAGCAGAGGGCCTACCTCCTGAGAACACCTTGCTCCGAACGCCGCGGTGGTGATGTCGGATCTCGGCCCCTCTCCTGCAGCCCCCTGCGCCCTCCTTCCGAGGGGTAGGAGACTGTAGGAGCGGGGCAGCTGCTCGCTGTGGCGACCTGCACCTCCTGCGATCCATGATTAGCGTATGCCTGTTCCTGAGGAATTAGCGTACCCGATAATCGTTGCCTCCAGCATGGCCAGTGGGACCGTCCCGGGACTCCTGGAAGGGCTCAGCTTCTGGCGCCTCGTCCCCCCAGCTTGGGCTGAGGAGCGAGCCTTGTTCGCCCACGTGAGGGTGTCCTTGGTCCATCATGAGGGGCACGTATTCTTCTGGCGCCGTCATCCCGAAGGCCATGCCGTAGTGCTCCGCATGCCATGCAGCTCTGCTTGACGCGCCCATCGTGGGGTGGTAGCGCGGCTGTCCACTGGGGCCGTGGCTCGCGTCGAGTCTTTCTTCTTCGCGGACCGAGAGCGGGGGCGGCGCCGCTGCCGGTCCGGTGCCGACAGCTTCGCTTGCGTTGGAGTAGCCTTGGAGCCCACGGGCGCGTGCGGAGCCCCCGCGCGGGCCGCCCTGGGCTTGAGATGAGAGCTGGGTGCAGAAGGGGTGAGCCCCCGAGGCGGCGAAGTCCAGGAGCTCTGCCACCCGCTCCAGCAGCATGTCGCGGCCGCCCTCCAGCAGCCTGCACTGTAGCAGCTCTCGGGCCACCGTGAGCGCGGCCCTCGAGTTCGCCTGCTCCCGGCGGGTGTACGGTGTCGTGGTCGCGGTGTGATTGGAGGCCCTTGCTGCCGACCACGCCTGTCGCGGTGTGAGAGCTGTCGAAGCCTGTCCGTGTCGCCCGCGGCCCAGAGCGCCCTGCGGACCGCGAGCTGCCTGGGGCATGGGGTCGCCCAAGGCGAGCGGCTATGCGCGGGCGGGCCACGCCGCCCATGGATCTGGGTTACCCGCCTGGTCGCCGGACATGGTGATGACGACGCGACGAGGCACGAAGCGGTAGAAGGTGGATTCCGGTGCACCCCTACCTGGCGCGCCAAATGTCGGATTTCGGGTTCCGGCAGACCCTTGAGGTCCAAATACTGGGGCGCGCACGGAGATTTCGCCTTCTACCTACCTGCACCCCTCCGCCTCGCTAAGATCTAGGCTAAGGAACGAACAACACAAGAAACACAGGGTTTATACTGGTTTGGGCCACCGTTGTGGTGTAATACCCTACTCCAGTGTGTGGTGTGGTGGATTGCCTCTTGGGCTGATGATGATGAGCAATTACAAGGAAGAACAGCCTCGCGAGGGTCTGTTCTTGGCTGGGGGGACGAACTGCTAGGAGGAGTTCAGTCACCCTTCTCTCTCTCTCTCTTCTCGATTCTCTCTCTGATTTCGATCCCCAACCGATCAATCTTGAACCCCCTACCCTGTGGGTGGCTGCTCCTATTTATAGGCAAAGGCCCTGGGCCTCTTCCCAAATATTGAGCGGGGAGGGCGCCAACAATTGGCCATTTTGAAGGGGAACATCTGGTACACTTATCCTGACTAAAGTTGGTCCTCGCCTGCCAAAGACTCTGGTGGTGACGCTGGCTTGGGCTCCACAATGACTTCCTCCCTACCGTTGGACTGGTCTTGGTCTCCTTGCACCGAAACGGGTGCCTTTGCTTGATGCTCCCGCCTGCGCTTGCTCCCTTTGTACCAAAGAGGAAAGGAGGACACTGCGCGGCTGGCGCTCGCCTGGCGCCTTTGGTCGTCATGGCTTGCGTCACGGGCACCTCGTGAGGTACCCTGCCTTGATCTCTCTGCCTCCTCGCGAGCCAGCCTGACGAGGCCATGCCTGAGGAAGCTCCGTGTCGTCTGCCTGCAAGGCTTGGCCCCTCGCGAGGGTCTTGGGTCTGTGTTGATGAAGATGGGCCGTGCTGGGCCCCCCTTTGTGCCACTCCGCAGGCCACAGGAAGGCAAGTCTGGGGACCCCCGTTCCCAGAACACCGACAGTTTGCCCCTGACTGCTAGGACCCACCCGACGGGCCACCGTATTTCGTGAAAAAAAGTTCCCCCTGCTGTCAGCTCACACCCACCGGAAGTGCCTCCTTATTACGCACAAAAAATGAATACCCCCTGTTAGCTAGGACCCACCTTAGTGGCAGGCTGACTTGTGGGCCTACTAAGTTGATGGGGACGGCGGGCTTTGTCAACTTAGTCAATATGCACGATTCTAGCTCCAATGACTGTACGATGTCATCCAACAGTCGTAGTGCTTCTTCAACCTCTGGTCTTCTTGCTCCAGCCGCCCAAACCAGCGCCGGTCGTGCCTCGTGCTCCTGCCTCCCGTGGGCGGCTGCGATGCGGAGGAGGCCTCCCCACCCCCTACTACACCCACCACTGGCCAGGCCATCCCTCTACTCACCCACACCCCTATTATTCTGCGGCAACGGCAGAATCACACCGCAGCGAACCAGTGAACCCTCGTACTCCGCTACGCGTGGGCATCCACTGCCGCGTCTTCCCCGGCTCCGCGTCGTCCCCTTCCTAGGCCTCGCCGTCGTCCACCGCCCTGGTGCTCTCGGGGCGGCGTGGTCAACATGGTCATGGAACGGCTTCCATCGGACATGGACTGTACATGGAGAGGCTGACAGATGGGTCCACGGCTGCAGTAAGGAAGTGCCTCCTTGTTACGTGCAAAATAATTATTCCTCCACCTGACAGCGGGGACCCACCGGACGGGCCACCAGTATTTTGCGAAAAAAATCTTTTCCCCCTGACTTCTGGGACCCACCGGACGGGCCATCGTATTTCGTGAAAAAAACGTCCCCCCGCTGTCAGCTCGGACCCACCGGAAGTGCCTCCTTATTACGCACAAAAGGATGAATACTCCCCCGGCTAGCTGGGACCCACCTTGCTAGGAGGCTGACTTGTGGGCCTACTAAGTTGACGGGGACGAAGGGCTTTGTCAACTTAGTCAATATGAACGATTCTAGCTCCAGTGACTGTACGATGTCCATCCAACGGCCGTAGTGCTTCTTCAACCTGTGGTCTTCTTGCTCCAGCCGCCCAAAGCAGCGCCGGTCGTGCCGCATGCTCCTGCCTCCCGTGGCCGACTGTGCTTCCGTAGAGGACTCATCGCCCCCTACTATTCCCACCGCTGGCCAGGCCCTGCGGCGACGGCAGCCTCACACCGCAGCCAAACCAGTGAACCCTCGTAGTCGTCTTCGCGCGAGCTTCCACTGCCGCGTCGTCCCCTTCCTAGGCCTCGCCATCGTCCACCGCCGTGGTGCTCTCCGCGCGGCGTGGTCAACATGGTCAAGGAACGACTTCCATCGAAAGAGTACTGTACGTGGAGAGGCTGACAGCTGGGTCCACGGCCACAGCCCAGTTTTTTTTTGTGATTTGCCAAGTAAGTCGCTTTGTCAGGTCTGTTGGGCTGCAAATCTTTCAAGACGAGGACAGCTTTCATTCGGCTGGCCGAGAAAATGGCCCATCGGTAATGAGAAAGGGGTCGTACATTTTTAAAACACATCAAACCAGCAATTAGTTTCAAATATCTTTTTTTTTATTTCAAGATTTTAAATTACATTAATTTTTATGCGTGGAGAATTTGTTGGATTTTATATTGATATACATTTATTTTTAAAATCAGTTTGAATGTGAGTCGAAATTTCGGGATTAAAAACAGTTCGGACCGCACCGAAATATGCAAAATTTCGTATAATTTTTTAACCGTTGCCACAATATGGGTTGTAATGCAAACAAAAAGAATATGGGCTCCAAAAAAAACCTTAAGAATTAGCAAATGGGTTGTAAATTATTAGAAATAATGGCAGATGGGCTGTATGCTGTTTTCCACATATTTGAGGCTTTCCTAAAAAAAGGTTGACGCATAAGCACTGACTGTTGGATGTCCATCCAACGGCCGTCGTGCTTCTTCAATCTCTGCTCTTCCTGCTCCAGCCGCTCAAACAAACGCCGGCGGCACTGCCTGCTCCCTCCTCCTCCCGGCCGGCTGTGCTGCCGCGCAGGCCTCACCCCCCGACCATACTCCCATCGCAGGCCTAGCCATCCCTCTACTCACCCACACCTGCTGTTATTCTCCGGCGACGGCACACAAACCACTAAACCTCGTACAGTCGTACTCCCCTCCGCGTGGGAAACAACTATTGATTCTTCCCTGCCTCTGTGTCGTCCCCTTCCTAGGCCTCGCTGTCGTCCACCGCCATGGTGCTCTCGGTGCGGCGTGGTCAGCGTGGTCAAGGAACGACTTCCATCGGACGTGGACTGTACATGGAGAGGCTAACAGTTGGGTCCAGGACCGCAACAAGGAAGTGCCTCCTTATTATGCGGAAAATAATGATTCCTCCACCTGACAGCTGGGACCCACCGGACGGGCCACTGTATTTGCAAAAAAACGTTTCCCGCTGACTGCTGGGACGCACTAGCTACATCTTCGCACGCAAGGAAGTGCGTCCGGGCAAAAAAAATGATTCACCCCCTGACTGCTGGGACCCACCAGCTACATCTTCGCAGGCAAGGAAGTGCCTGACAGTCGGGACCCACCTGGTCGAAGTGTACATAGCATTGTCATTCTGGTCGCGAACGTGTACGTACATACTGGTCGGTGTAGAGGCGCGCATGTGTCGTAGTAGAGGCGCTCACGTGTCGTAGTAGAGGCGCGCACGTAGCATGTACACGTACGTACAGCAGCCAGGTTGCAAGAAAGAAAATACGGCCACGTATGTGTACATACAGGCGGGGTCTCGAACGCCTACTCGCGCATACGTATGGCGAGGGCTCGTGTACATGGCTGGGTCGGAACAGAGAAACAGCGCCGTCGTCGTGTTCATGGGGAGGCAACGGAATGCGTCGTGTTCATGGGGAGCCAACGGAATGCGTCGTGTTCATGGGGAGGCAACGGAATTGCATCGTGTTCATCGGGAGGCAACGGAACGTGTGGGGGCCAACCGGTTGGGTCGGAACGGAATGCGTGGTCATGTTCATGGGAGGGCTTGGACGGAACATGCGATGGAAACTAGGCCTGGCGTACCGCACAACGGAGGAAAGGGACCTCCTACGTTCGAAACAGGGTCCTGTTGATTGGAAGGGGTCTGGCGTACCGCAAAACGGAGGAAACGGACCTCCTACGGTTGCAACGAGGGTCCTGTTCATCGGGAGGGGTGTGGCGTACCGCAAAACGGAGGAAATAGACTTGTGTTGAGCGCTACGGTCGAAACGGGGGTCCTGTTCATCGGGAGGGGTGTGGCGTACCGCAAAACAGGACTCCACGGGATATTGTTCATCTGCACCGTCGACCCCCTCAAGCCTCCACGAGCTACTGTTCATCCACCGTCGACCTCATCCAGCCTCCACCTGCGACTGTTCATCCACGGGCTCCTGTTCATCCAGCCTCCACCGTGTGCTACTCCACCGGCTACTGTTCAACCAGCCCTCTCCACGGGCTCCTGTTCAACCACCCCTCTACGGGCTACTGTTCATCCTGCCCTCCACTGTCTACTGTTCATCCTGCCCTCCACGGGGTGGTCCTGTTCATCCAGCCCTCCACGGGGTCCT
>NC_057800.1:201374690-201391711 GCF_018294505.1 Triticum aestivum | reverse complement strand
CCAGAGGCAGCATCGATCCGCTTCAGTTAGCAGTAGTAGCGAAGGAATTGCTCGATCGGGTTCAGTTAACAGAAATCGATTGATCGCTCGGGTTCAGTAACGCGTAGCCTGCAGTGCAATCGCTCGGGTTCAGTTAGAGCCCAACGCCTCGCTCGGGTTCAGTTAGAGCGAACGCCTCGCACACACGCGCATACGTGTACGAGAGAAACGTGCATCGCTCGGCCCCCGACCTCCCACCATAACCGGGAACTCCCCGAAATTTTCCTCTCCCTCGCTTCTACCATGGTTTTTTCCATCATGGACGGCCCAAAGAATGTCATGCAGCTACGTCTCCGGCCTGCCCAGGACGAAAAGCCCATTTTCTGTCATGATTTTTTGTCATAGAAGTAGGAGCCCACCACATCTATGATGATACCGGGTTTTGTCACAATTATCGTCATAGAAGTGTCATATGTATGACAGCAAAAAATTTCATTCGGCCCAAAATGTCACGTATGTGTCTTTTTTTGTAGTGCAAGGAGATTGCCTACTCTGTGAAGATCTACCCTAGTGAGGCAAGTCCTTCATGGCCGATGGCCATGGTGGGATAGACAAGGTTGCTTCTTTGTGGACCCTTCGTGGGTGGAGCCCTCCGTGGACTCGCGCAACCGTTACCCTTCATGGGTTGAAGTCTCCATCAACGTGGATGTACGATAGCATCACCTATCGGAACCACGCCAAAAATCTCCGTGTCTACATTGCGTTTGCTCCCTCCAAACTCCTCCATTTACATTCATATGCAATTGTTTTACATTCCGCTTCTATACTCTTAGAATTGCATGTGTAGGTTGATTACTTGTTTGTGGTAAGTTGCTAAAATCTGCCAAGACTTAAAATTTGGAAAAGGCAAGATTTTTATTTGGTCAAGTAGTCTAATCACCCCCCCCCTCTAGACATACTTTCAATCCTACACATGGAATAGAAGGAGGAGTTGGCGAAGCTCCGCATCGACAACCCGGCTGCTGTCAAGGTACGTAATGCGGCCGTGGAACAGATGATGAAGGATCGCGTCGAGAAATCCCGCGTCATGGACAGAATGAAGAAGATTGTGAAGGATACGCGCAAGGAGATGAAGGTCGTGGAGGCGATGAAGAAGCAGTTATGACTCCGCAGCGAATTAGATCATTTGGGGTGATAATATTCCTTCTTCTTTTGCTCATGTGTTTCTTCTTTTGCTTCGGGTGTTTCGTCGCACGTGTCACGTTCTCTGCGAGGCATGAATAGAACAATGCTAACAATGAGATGACTAGCAAATTAGATCATTTTTATCGCCATATGGCACTGGGCTGCCGAGTTTCGTGCTCCTCCGTCGTACTAGTACTACTCCAGTGGAAAACTTGAGTATACCGCACGGTTCTTTGCTCCTCCTCAGGTTGTCGGCACATTTATACGAGCAGTCAAATCACAAGGCCCCGCCTTCCAGCAGTAATGAGCCATCAAATCACAAAGGCCCTTGCCTCTCGTGAAAAGGACCAAGCTAGATTGCCCCGCCCTCTAGCCTTTTAAAAAATGTATACATTTGTATAGTAGTAGTATCGATGGATTGCGCCATGGAGCCAAACTAACAAGATGAAACTAAAGAAAAAAGGCCGTACATATAGACAGCGCTCGTCGCCAAATTATGGATATACTATATGACAGTACCCACTATGAAGGTACTAGTAACTAGTCTATGTCACTCTCCACTATGACCAGCCAAAGTCGAGGCGCGGATACCAATGAGGGTCTGGTTGTTTCTATACTTGGACAATTCACCCAACTGCATGTGCACCAGGCAGACGAAGCTCGTGTCGTGTTGGTGCCGTGTGCAGCCTGCACATTAACCAAAACCTCGCGCCTCCATCTTAGCCTCCGCATTTTAAACTTCTCAATATCAAGGCCAAGGAGCAACGTGAAACCTATGATAGAGCCAATCGGATGGTTGAGAACACTACAATTCGTAGCAACAGATGCGTGTGTGAGAGAGGACGAGTGCGTGCGTGCACCTCTTCTCAGAGTACAAGTGTATGTGGGTGGCATCGACCTAGGGAGCAGTGATGGTGCATGCAAGAAATCCCGAGAGATAGGTGTAATGCGTCTGAAAAAAAGACTAGTCTATAGCTCGCCACGAGGCTATTCCTGTTGAACGCCAAGCGTAGGATATGTATCTAACGGTGCCAGTTTTTACACGTACACGGCAGTAGAAAAAGAACTAGTACCATGGCATATGCTACACCATGGCCGAGAAAATGTGTCGACGTTACACCATCCGGGAATAGTGCCACACATCGAAACTAGAACCGTCAATAAATTTTGAGCGCGCCTCATCACATTCCAAATTACTACTACTACCACGCTATATTTAATTGCAAACCTGTTCACACCGATCACAACCTAAACGGTTTCTGACTTAGGAGCGTATTAGTAGTACTCGGTTATAAATACTACTATGCTAAGATGACTGCACATTTCTCCTCAACTCCTCATCCACAAAAAACAATCAAGTCAATCAAGCCATAGCCAGCGTGAGTTCTGGGTCGAGAGATTTCCACCAGGGAGAGGTGAGCATGGAAGAGAAAGTGTGAGAGATGTCCCGCCTCGCCGCGAAAGCAGCCGACATGTCCAGCCGCGCAGCAGTAGCAGCACAGAGGTCCCGCCGCGCTACCGAAGCAGCACGGAGGTCCCTCTGCGCCGCGGCAGCCTGGGAAAATTTCTCGCGGGCAGGCAAGGACTCTTATAGGCGCACGCATGCGATGGTCCATAGCCAGATGGATCAGATCTCCGGCTGGGCGAGGTTGCAGGACAAGGCTACCGGCATCATCTGACAACTAGGCAAGGGCAATGCGAAGCTCCGGGGCGAGCGCGACCTGCTGAGGGCGAAGATCACCGTAAGGGCGAAGCAGGAGGAGGAGACCGCTGCCTTGTTGTAGAGGACGGGCGTCATCATCAAGAAACTTATGGACGAGAATGACATGCTCCGCATCAAGCGCAATAGGCTAGTGGAGGAATCCATGGATGCTGCCAAGCGGCGTATTAAGGACATGAAACTATTGAAAGAGATCATCGCCCGCCGCGAGAACTAGTCTCCGCGACCTGCAACGCATAAAGAAAGTAGAGATCAGCGAGCCAGATTGTTGTATGCGTCTTCCTTCTTCTTTTGCCCTTGTGTATTTCGGGCATAGCCGCATGTGGATTTTTTAATTATCTTCCTAATTATGTAAGGCAATTATTATCCACTTTCGCCGTCCTTATATATATTCATCAGTCTTGCTATAAGTCGCAGTAGATTCTATATAAGTCCGTCGGATCTTACATCAAGATCCGTGCAAAATTTTCTTTTTAGATTTTGTTTTTTCTCTCTTAAATCTCAGTTCAGTGAGACACTGCCACGCCATTAAACAGAGGCTCGGGTGCCATTAATGGAGACCTTGGGAGAGAGGTGGACGGCAGATGGAGGTCAAAGGGCTCGCACACCTCCCGTACTCAAATAGCTACCCTGCACGGTGCCTCCTAGCTAATAAAAAAGGGGGACGCGTGGCGGCGTGTAAATGGTAAATAGAATGCCCACGGTTTCAATAATACTTGTGTTTCCGATTGTAACGTGACAACACTTGTTCCAAAATGACTTTGTTGATTGTTAATGTGTGCACCTTCGCAAATTAGACAGCAAAATTACCACATCATGTTGGTGCCATGTCATGACACCAAGCCAAGTTTCATGATTTTCATGCGTGTTTCGGATTTACAGGAATTAAAAAACCAAGTTTCTCAATGTTTCCAGCCGAGCCATGAAGCCCAGATGTTTGAATTTCATTCCCATTTCTGGCATGGGACCTAGAAATTTACCCGAGGACACACATCTGATTTTTCAACCAGCTTTGGTGCACTGGAGGATGTGCTTGTATTTAAAATTTGAATTATGCACATAAAGGTGTCACGTTCCCTCTCAGAACCACAAGCCTTCTTGAGAGAAGCTCCGGCTTGCAAGAAACTTGTACCAAAACTTGTTCCTATTCTGCCAATCTTTTTACCACAGCATGGTAGTACCATGACATGACAACATGCCAAGTTTCATGATTTTCAGGCGTGTTTTGGATTTACAAGAATTTTAAAACAAAGCTTCTCAATGTTCTCGGCCGAACCACGATGCCCAGATGTTTGAATTTCATTCCCATTTCTTGCATGGGACCTAGAAATTCACCCGAGGACACACATGTGATTTTTCAACCAACTTTGGTGCATGGGAGCATGTGCTTGTAGTTCAAATTTGAAGTATGCACATTAAATGACCAGAAACTCAATTAATGTATAAAAAGGCGAAACAAACCCTGAATAATTACAAAATTTAACAGGGCACTCATATAGTTCTATGTTGCCTCTGTAAAGAAAATCTTGGGGGGGAGGCAGTGTATATTGTTTCGCATACAAAGGTATAAAGAAATTAGCATACCTATTTAATTCTTGGGTTCTTATTATTTATGCCACTAGTTGTGTATCACTACTCAGTTTTGCCATTAGAAGTTACAACTACTCAAAAAATGCCATCGATCCGTAATATGCCTGCTCAAAAATGCAATTACATATCTAAAAAATACCATCGTTAAGTTAGATGGTTGCTTAGAAATGCCATTAGACATTGTTATTTTCACATCAAACCCGTTGATCATGTTACATGACAAACATCAGCTGATTCTCACAATGATAAGTTAATGGTATCCAACACAACACACCCCTCAAATAAAAGTAAGCACCCTGGAATTCTTTGACAGAACTAAGCACCCTGAAATTCTTTGACAACTAAACTGCTGGCTATATGATGTTGGCCATATATATTGTATGTATATAATGTGAAGAAACGGGTGGTAGTACTATACCAACTAAAAGATGAAATGTACGAAATATAACGAGAAGAAACATAACATAGTTCTGCTGGGGGCTCAGCATAACACACCCCTCAAATAAAACTAAGCACACCAGAAATTAAACTAAGAAACTAATCCAGTAGACACTACATTAGAACCACCATGAGCAACGACGCTGCCACCTTACTCGGAGTCCTCGTCCACGTCCTCGACTTCGTCCTTGTCCCTCTTCCTCTTGGGCGATACTTCTTTGCTTGAACCGCACACTTGGCTCTTGTTCTTCATCCAACCCTTGTAGATATTGAAACAAAGGTAGCCATCCATTGCAGCGTAGTGAATGTTGTCTATGTCTAGTACAGTCCATTGCCATGCACGATTAAACGTGTGCGGAGGTTTCTTCAGTTCACCGTACGAAGGATGAACCATGGCTCCTGCCAGGGTCAACATTGAAGGCTGATCAAGGGAGGGCACCAGCCCTTCCATCTGGAGGTCGAGGGGGTCGCCTACAACGAGGCCTATCCAACCCAGGATTTCCTTGTCGTTCCTAAAGTCTACAGTAACAAATTTGACATAGCCGCCCTTGAGGAACTTCTTAAATTCCTCGCACTCAACATTAGCATGGCATATGTGGTAGACCAAGCATAAGTCATGCACAAAAACCTAGATCACGGCAGGCTTCTTCTTCTCTGCCTTCTTTAGATTCTTCTCGCTTCCCAGGACTGTGGTGTACTCAACATCTAGCCCAGCGACCCACACATCATTTGAGTTTTCGAACATGTGTTTGAAGCGAGCAAGGCATTCTTTCACCTTTGCGGAAGAATGGGTGTAGATGACGTAGAACTCATCGCCTATGATGGTTCTAACCTTGTACTCACCGCCGATCATGGAGATTTGGGACACCATGGATTTGAGAGGAGGGTTAGGATTAGTGGAACTGCCGTAATGTGAAAGGACGGGATGACTAGGAGCGGTTTATCGATTGAAAAAATATCGAGTGGGGGGCGCATGCGAATGGCAGGGTAGTGGCTTGCCTGGTGGATAAATGGATTCATGCACAGTGCTATGGGGGCCCAATTATGTGTCATGTCTACTCAATGCCCAATTAAACGGCTTTCGATGTCATGTCAAGCATCGGGAAAATTATAGGTGATATGAAGCTTTCCATTCTCCCATGATACGGGCTTCCGAGAGCCCTTGCATATGAGATCGAACGGTTGCATGGTGTGATTCTAGACCTATGGGTGAATACCCTATCTTGGAGGGTTATTCTACAAATTTTCAGCAACTTAGCATGCGACCATTCGATCTCAGATCCAATGGCTGCCAGCAGCCCGTATCATGGTCGCACCTACCACGACCGTCACCTCGCTCGCGCAGTCGCGCCCTTGGAGATTTAACACGGTGCGTTAGGCTATCTGATGTTGGCATGTCATACATAGTCATCACTTAGTCACTCATACAACAAGGTTAGCTATAAGGTTAACTATAAGGTTGGCTATAAGAGTATTTTCTGTTTGCTTCTCTATATCTCTTTCTTCGTAGTATTTATCGCATTTGCCAAGGAGTGACCTCTTCCAATGAAATGGTGCTTAGATGAGGTGCTATGGGCATTAAATGGCTTAGCAACTCAAGTCCCCAATGCATAGCTGCTTAGTTTTTTGTTGCTAAGTTTGCTTCATCTAGGTACACGCGCTTATCATCGTTTCTTCCTAGGGTCACCAAACTAGTCTCTCTCTTCTTAATTAACTTGCCACATCAGATTTTATGCCTATGTGGCAGGCTTAGAACCTGTAGGATCAAGTACAATCGTGGGCTATAAGCCCTCTTTACATGGCATTTTTGCATATGTGGGGGAAAGAGGCAAGGAAAAAGTGGAGGAGTGGGATCTCAAGCAAGAGCCAGCCTCTACATGATGGAGCATCGGGAGAGGCACCTATACGGGAGACTCATGCCGGTCGTAGCGCCAGAGTTAAAATGATAATGGCAAGTCAAATCATCGGGCCCCACCTGTCCAGCAGTAACTCACTGTCAAATCACACAACCCTACGTTTGCAACAGCCTACTCCCTCATCTTCTCGCGTCTCTGTCGAACCGACTAGGCGGAACTACCCCGCCTACCGCGTGGGAAAAGCCCCGCCCTCGACTTTTAAATAGTACAGTATACTAATTTTGTATCCATGGATTGCGCCATGGAGCAAAGACTCAAGAAAACGGCGGTACACATGTACGGAGTATACAACACGCCCGTCGCGTTCGCGTTGCACCCAGACGGTCGGTCGGTCTGGCACACCGCTCTCCGAATGGAACGCGCGTCATATTGCATTTGCACACACATGTGGGTTTGCAATTGAGAACCGTCCATAAGCACACTCCCCGGCCCCGCAAGTCAGGTGAGTTAATAGAAGAGAGGGATGAGCGATAGTACTACTAGAGAAGTGTTGTAGGAGTATATACGTTGGTACCTGGACGATCCCTGCAAGACACGGAAGATCAGTTCGTCCATGCATTTGACCAAACTCTAGCAGACACGCCTGGATTGGCTACCGTCTACATATCGTGTAGGCTGTGTTGTACAGGGCTGTAGTTCTGGTGAGCAATCTTAAAAAAGGTTTCTTGTCATCTTGCAAAATTAGGTGTCATGTGCTTCGGATCACTGCGAGGGGTAAATAGCGAGAACTGAGTTCGGCTAGTCATTGGGGGCACATGCACAAAGACTACTCGGCGGCCATCTAGGTTAAGCCGGCTATGTTAATTAGGACATCTATCGACGAACCCCTTTTCTACGAGTTTATCTTTAATTTGAGCTTTGATCCTTGTCTAGTTTGTCCGTCGGGATTCATCTTGTCTCCTTTGGGCAATGAGGTTATGATTTCTTGTCATGTGGCATTTTTTCTTGTTATATGTTATAATGCAGTGCTTCAGATCAAAATGATGACAACT
Organism: Triticum aestivum; assembly: GCF_018294505.1. Classification (NCBI taxonomy): domain Eukaryota; kingdom Viridiplantae; phylum Streptophyta; class Magnoliopsida; order Poales; family Poaceae; genus Triticum; species Triticum aestivum. The sequence continues at coordinate 201,383,891 of NC_057800.1, read as the reverse complement.
GCGCCTCCGGGGCACGTGCATGATGACTTCTTGACAGCCATTGCCGAGGTCAAGTCGGCTCCGGCCGGTAGACAAAAGAAAACTAGTACTCCACTATATAGGCAGGAGCCTCCGCGCTTGCTTGCTAGTGTTGCTCTCTTCACACTGTCTCCTCCTCTCCAGATCTAAACACGATAGCGGTGGCCACACACTCTCTCTCTCTACTCACCACTGGTCACAGATCCAGCCGGATCCTCTCCGCCGGGGAAGGTGAGAAGGTGCAACGTTCACGCGGTCGTCCTCAGCGACGGCTCTTACCCACTGCCGGCGCGTCCAGATCAGCGTGCCTTGCCGTTCTCTCCCAAGCATCGCTGGTGAGGGAGGGCCTCCCACTCCTTCTTCCTCGCTGCCGTAGTGTGGGAAGATTCGGCCTCCCGCCACCCACCTAGCGACATCCCGGCGACCCTCAGGTATAACTTCCTTCAAAACTGGCCTTGCTCTACTTCCCGAGCTCCTGACGTTGCTGCATTTGTATCTTTTACTATTTCTCAGGCCCCCTCGTAGATAGGATCGATCGGCTGTTCGAAAACCACCTAATTTTTTACTGTTAAGAGGTAAAACTAGTTCACGCACTCGAATCTAGCAGTACTTGGTTCAAACAAGGAAGAAAGGGCGTGGGGTTGGGGGAAGATTTGTTACCTGAATCCAGGACTTGGTCGGAAGAGGAAATAATGTGGGCGAAAAGTAGAAGAGACTGGCTATCCAACTGGTCTCTAGGTCTCATAGAGAAATAAAGGGAACGCAGTACAAACTCAATATAAACCCGATCTATTGGTTGAAAAGGGAAAGAAAGTGGGGACTGGGGGATAAGTCAATAGAGTAAGTCCAGCACTAGATTTGCTAGCCTCACACAGTATAAGGTGGCTATATACCCAAAAAATGGGACCAACCCAGATATCCTCTTCTGATATTTGTTGCCCCGAGCCGCTCTTATGTAATGCCACTGGTAAAATGTAGCAGTCGCACTGTTAAAAGTAAGGACACGTGAAACCAATGTTGTTTTCAATGTAATGCCTCCAGTAATATGAATCAATGGAACTTTTTTCATGTCCTGCTAAATTTCCCATTAAGATAAGTTGCTTCTTTTTGTTAGAGATGCAACTGTCCTGGCGCCTACTCTCCCGTGCCCAAATACCGACTCTATAGCAGCTATTAATGTAATGTTGCTGGTAAAATGAAGCAATGACACCATTAAAGTAATGTGGTATTTAACAGTTGTCATAGTTAATCCTAATGCCCACACTAATATCTAGCAATGCTGCTAGAAATTGCTACTGTCCTTGTACGATTGCCATTCAGATAAGGAACATGCTTTTTCTTCATTTAATGCATGTTTCATCACTTGTTAGTCACCCTCCTTTCCAGCTTTTTTTGTGCAAACAGATATATACATTTCACACTTGATCTTACTTGAGTTGCACAAATGATATCCAAATTATAGTTGAACATTCCAGGAGCTTCACGACCAACCTTGATGTTGCTCAATTTTATTGCAACTAAGGAAGAAGAAGCTCTGTGGGTTTCGTTTTCCGATGGAAATGGAACCGGGGCTGGAGCCCTTTTCTTGAAAAAATAGAAGAAGAAGCTGCTAGCTCATGGGACATTGCTCTATTTTAGGTGAACTTCACCAAAAGGTCCCATGAATTGAATCATCCATGTTAGTGACTGGTGTCATCCCTTCTACGATGGCGTTGACTGTAGATATGGTTCCCATCACGAGGCATGTTCCTTTTTGGTCTGACCATATGCCAAAGATCCTGCATGTTGATCCTGCTCTTGTGCTACTGTTTTGGCACTGCCATGATAAAGCAGTAATGTTATTATTTTGCACCTTAATCTAGTGGCACTATTAATTTGAGGCAATGTTTTGGCACTGCTAGTGCCACTGTTTTTTATATCGAAAGAGGGGGGTTCCCTCCGATTTCATTAAGGAAACCCAACCATAGAGAACCATTATCCGACAACATCTCAATGTAAATGGGCAGTTATGCAACTACTACTAGAACGGACTGAGTACTAGTAGGAGACAAGTTCGCCACATAAGCTAGGCAGGTAGAGGGATGCAGCACCAGCTCGACCAAATTTGGATTACAACCCAAATGCTACCACAGAAACATCAGGCAGAAGATAGGGACTGAAAGAGCCAGCTTCAGCATCCCAGTCTAAGCACCCTCGGCCTTCATCCTTGCGACGCATGGTACACCTTGTTTGCCACCTGCTCGACCCTAGTGTCACTGATAAAATGAAGTAATAATACATTTAAAATAGAGCGAGTGTCCTCTCTATCATTTCATTTCCAATGTAGATAAAGAAAGTGCTTCTCTTTGTTAATGTATGTTTCATCAACTAGTCCCATTGTTAATGTTTAAGCGTTTCTGCAAACTGGGGTGCTTAATTTTAGTTGATCTGCACAAAATTAGAGATTTGAATGTCTCAAGGCCCCTCCTTGTACTACCGCTATACACTGATGTTCATCACTGGCAGAAGGTGTATCGGGGAGACTTGGGACAATTTCCAGTATGAGGCATGACGTACCGTATGAGGCGTTGCAGGGCCCATCTCGCCCTCACAGCATGGCATACTATGATACTATCGCAATATTTTCTTCTATTTATTTTGCGTGTTTCATCAACTAGTGTCACTATAATGTAATCATGCTTTTTCATTATCTGTGGAAACAGGGTTATTCACCTGCATTTTGGTGGAACTGCACAAATGTACGGATGGAACCGGCATATATGCAGAGTGCGAGGTGTGCCAAGTAAAAATTACTGACACCAACCATGCTCCATGCACGCATTGGCATCCACCACCACTAGTGGGATGTGTGGCGCTCTCTATGGACGGATCTTTCTCGGCATCAAATCCTCTAACCAAATACTAGTAGCTTATATTGGTAGTTTTCTAGGGAGTATTCTTTTCTGAAAGAAGGACCAATCTATTTTTCATTATTTATACATAGTGCCACAACTTTGACCCAAAGGTCCAGAGCTATTTAAGGGTGATTGGCGTAGTACTCGGAGAATGATTGTAAGCATGATTTTCATTATCTGTCACACTGATTGTAAGCATGAGCAGGTGGAAGATTAGGTTAGTGTGAAGCTTACCTTAAACCCTACCTCCGCCGTTGAAACAAGGCGAGCGTCGAGGGAACCATGGAGAACGGGAGGGAAGCAACGTCGCACCATCCGGCCTCCTCTTGCGGTGGGAGAACGAATACTCTTGTGGCTCCGGCTGGCTCTGCACCCTCACGAATGGCACACCGTACTCGATCGATTCGTTATCATCTAGGTGCTCGACCTTCGACCTGTACGCCCACCACCTCCGCCTAACTTACACCTCGGGAGAATCTGTCTGCTCCATCGCCTAGAGGAGATACTCAATGAACTCGAAGGACTGCGGCGTGACTGCCACCGAGGAGTACATGTACATCGCCGCCCTCATCATCGCCGTCTCGCTCTTTCGCATACGTTGCCACATGGCCCTCACTGTCCTGGAAATCTCCCACTCATTGTCAAACCAAGTAAGGATCTCCTTCAACCTGGCTAACTTTGCCTGGTCGCCGCCGGCGATCTGCCTGGTTCGCTGCTGCATCCTCTCCATAAATGTCCATCTGAGTGGTCCGGTGCTAGCTTTGGAAGACAGGAGGAGAGACGGTGGTCTTGCAATAGAGAAGTGGGAGAGGCGAGACGGTGGTTTTGGAATGGAAATGATGGAGAGGAGAGGAGGTGGTTTTGCAATGGAGAAGAGGGAGAGGCGACACGGTGGTTTTGGAATGGAGATGATGGAGAGGAGAGGAGGTGGTTTTGCAATGGAGAAGAGGGAGAGGCGAGACGGTGGTTTTTGAATGGAGATGATGGACAGGAGGGGAGGTGGTTTTGCAATGGAGAAGAGGGAGAGGAGCGTGCGGCAGCGATTTAGGATTGGACGAGAGGGCTGGCGCATTGTGACTGGATCAAAATCAAAATCAATTTACCCTTCAATTAAGAATGCGACCCACATTAACTAGTCTCCCTTTTATTCTGGGTCATAATTGACCATGATTTTCACAAATAAAATATATGTTATATGTTTCAAAAATAATATAATTTGAAAGTACATTCAGATACGAACCAAACGATACAATTTTTGGTGACATGCATTCACATTTTGGTTGTCAAATAAAGTACGTGGTCAAACTTTGACCCAAAATACGCAAAACAAAAAAATACTTCCAAGACCAGCGCCGCTCTTCCGCTCTTCTCCTCTTAAACCATCGTCGCTCCTCTCTTGTTCAAATCTAAATCCAGCGCCGCTCCTCTCCTCTTCCATTTCAAAACCACCTCCCCTCCTCTCCTGTTCCAATCGAAAACCAGCATCACTCGTCTCCCGTTCTAATCCAAAACCAGCGCTGCTCCTCTCCTCTTCCATTCAAAAACCACCACCGGCGAGTGAAGGTCTTGTGGAGAAGTAGATCGATGGAGGAGTACAACTGATACGTGAGGATCGCAGACGGTGACCCTGTGAAGCTATCTAGGATGTTGGAGATACAGTCTTGGTTTGACAACATGGACCAACTAGCGGCGACGGCAACATCCATGGCCAAATATCTGCAACAAAGCGAAAAGCTGGCGATACTCCTGGAGGGAGTCGCGTGGGAGTACATAGAGCTTCTCCTCTGGGCCATGGAGCAAACAGATTCACCGAATCCGATCATGAAGGAGCGGTGGTGGGAGTATCGATCCTAGATGGAGCATCCACTGGAGATTGAAGGATCGAGCATCTATAGGGTGCCATTTGTGAGGGTGTCGTGCCAGAGCGAGCCAGTGGAGTCTTTGTCGATCGAACCCAACTGCAAGAGGAGAAAAACAGTTGGCCCGATGACGCTTCCCCGCCATCCTCTCCCTCACTTCATATCGTCTAACGGGGCGACTGTCTGGCGCAGAGGAATAGGAGGGACTGCCCTCCCCCAGCCCAATAGTCGGGCAGGTTGTGAATTGTCAGGAGGAGCTTAGGGTTGTTAGTATTTGCAAGTTGTGAATTGTGTTATGTGTTGTGTATTTTGAGAGTACTTTCAAATATGAATGTCTTTTGAATTTCAGATTTGCAGTATTAAGCATATGAAGTATTTTATGAATTCTAGAGATCTATTTTTAGCACTTAAAAAAATGTAGTTTCATAGGAGTATAAAAGTGCAGGCAATGTGATTCTTAGAGAAGAAACTGCAAGTTTCAGTTTCAGATAAGAAACTCCAAGTTCAGTTTCAGATAAGAATCTGCAACTTTCAGAGGCAGAGCATTTATATTAACACGACATTTTCAAACAGTGTTAACATCATGTTGGAAGTTTTATTCATGGTCGGAACTGCAACTACCAACCAGTTAACATCATGCTGATCAACATTCATGCATAGCACATCTTCATATGATGCACAGTCAAAAAGATATGTTATTTTCAAAATGCCCACACAATGTCGAGTGTGCGAAAAATAGAGAAAACAAGGGACGAAGTTTTGGCAAGTGTTGGACATGGTGTTCGTAGATCACAATTGGTACCCACATGTCAATAAAGGCAGATGCAAAAAATTTGGATATATTTTCTCTACACAGGTGGAATCGAACCCGGGTGGAACAGTTGTCGGGTAGTTTCACTCGGCCACTAGGCTAGTTCAGTTGTTTCGTTACTAATAAGGCACTTCCTCTAGTGGTGATCTCCTCCTGCGCCTTTGTGGGCTCGCCGTCACGCCGTTGTCTGCCGTTGTGAACATGCTGAACAAACAAGAGGAATCTGGAGAGGACTGTACGTGGAGAGGTGGAAAGTCGGGACCCACCAGGTCTATGGCCGTACGCAAGCAAGTGCCTCCTCGAAAAAATACTTCCTCCTAATGCTATATTGACATTGGGGCCCACGGGTTTGTCAACATAGTTACATTTTTTAGGTGTTTCAATTTAGTTACTATAGGAGATAAATTCACAACGAAGCCGGGGAGCAGGCAGGTATCATTTATTATCACTGGGGCAGCAAGTATCAGTTGGGTTTTGGGCTGCCCCGTCTAGGCTTTCTTTTTTAACATGCGCAGCCCACGACCTCGGATGGGAGGTCCATAGGCCTGTTTGTATTTTCTATGGACCTCCCATCCGAGGTTTTATTTTTCCTGACACATCGGCAGCCCAATTTATGTATTTTTTTTGAAGAAAACGTAGAGGTCTGTTTTATTTTTCTATGAAACAATAGGAACGTGTGGTCCAACTTATTTTTCCCTGCTAACTATATTATATATATTTAAATTATTTTATATGTTATTATATATTATTGTTATTGTCATCATATATTTAACAGATACTTACATATGTAAGAAAACAATATCCCACATCTTATTAACTTATAAAAATAATTTCTTAACAATAAAATCCTAGATTTGTTTGGCAACAAAAATCCTGGTGATTGTGTACAAAAGCTTGGTAAGATTTAAGGACAAATATAATAATAAATCACTTATTATTTAAATATATATAACAAAATGCTCAGCCCATGTTTATTTTTTGATAACATTGTTGCGCCCACCCCAACATTATAATTACAATCAGCCTAGCAAAATCTTGTATTTCGAGAAAGTGCAAATGGCCTGTAATTTTTCGGGAAAAACATAAATGGCCGCATGGACACTACATTATTTGTTCACCTAGCCCAGCTAGTGGACTGTAATTCGAAGAAAAAAAGATCAAATTGACTGTCAATTCTACCCCACAAAAAAAGACTGTAAATTCTCAAAAAATGGGTTGAATACATGCCACATTTTTGGAGGCTGAAATGTGGGCCAATAGGTCGAAGCCAATGCAAGCCATTGTCAACTTACTCAACAAATAATTCTGACATCGTTAGCCATTGGATTTACATCCAACGACCGGCATCCATCTTCAATCTCTCGTCTTCTTCCTCCAGCGTCACCGGGACCACCTGCTCCCGCCTCCTGCTGCTAGTAGCTCTGCTTAGCACGCTTCGCTGTGAAGCGCTACTCCACCGTTGGCCAGGCCATCCCTCCACCCCTCCACACCTCCTTTTCTTCTCCACCGACTGCCGAACCACACCGCACCAGAACCAGTTAACCCTCGTACACCTCTCCGACTGCGACTCTACTCCCGTGTCTTCCCATCTCTGGCGCGTTGCTGTCCGGGGCCTCGCCGTCATCCACCACCTTGGATGCGCTTGGCGCGGAGTGGTCAATGTGGTCAACGAACGACACCATCGGAAGTAGATTGTGCGTGGAGAGGCTGACAGTTGGGTCCACGGCCACACGCAAGGAAATGCCTCCTTATTACGGCAAAATGATGATTCCTCTACCTGACAGCTGGGACCCACCGGAAGGGCCTCTGTATTTTGCAAAAGAAAATGTTCCCACCACTGACAGGTCGGACCCACTAGCTATATCTTCGAACGCAAGGAAGTGCCTCCTTATTACGCACAAAAAAATGAATACCCCCCTGCTAGCTGGGACCCACAATAGTGGGAGGCTGACTTGTGGGCCAACTAAGTTTACGGGGATGGAGGGCTTTGTCAACTTAGTCAATGTGAATGATTCTAGCTCCAGTGACCGTACGATGTCCATCCACGGTCGTAGTGCTTCTTCAACTTCTAGTCTTCTTGCTCCAGCCGCCCAAACTAGTGCCGGTCGTGCCTCGTGCTCCTGCCTCCCGTGGCCGGCTGCGATGCCGCGGAGGCCTCACCGCCCCCTACTACTCCCACCACTAGCCAGGCAATCCCTCTACTCACCCACACCCCCTGTTATTCTACGGCAATAGCAGCCTCACACCGCAGCGAACTAGTGAACCCTCATACTCCTCTACGCGTGGGCATCCACTACTGCGTCTTCCCCGGCTTCGCGTTGTCCCCTTCCTAGGCCTCGTCATCGTCCACCGCCCTCATGCTTTCAGCGCGGTGTGGTGAACATGGTCAAGGAACGGCTTCCATCAGACTTGGACTGTACGTAGAGAGGCTGACAATTGGGTCCACGGTCACAGCAAGGAAGTGCCTCCTTATTAGGCGGAAAATAATTATTCCTCCACCTGACAGCAGGGACCCACTGGACGGGCAACCATATTTTGTGAAAAAAATGTTTCCCCCTGACTGCTAGGACCTACCAGTGACATCTTCGCATGCAAGGAACTACGTCCGGGCAAAAAAAAACGGTTCGCCCCCCTGACTGCTGGGACCCAACAGCTACATCTTCGCGTGCAAGGAAGTGCCTGATAGTCAGGACCCACCTGGTTGAAGCGTACGTAGCATTGTCATTCTAGTCACGAACGTGTACGTATATACTGGTCCATGTAGAGGCGCGCACGTGTCGTAGTAGAGGTGCGCACGTAGCATATACAAGTACGTACAATGGCCAGGGTGCAAGAAAGAAAATACGGCCACGTACGTACATACGGGCAGGGTCTCGAACGCCTACTCGCGCATACGTACTGTAACACCCTCGATGTAACTTTCCCAATTTGTACTCCAACTCTTGCCGTTTCCGGCGTTAAGTTATATTCATTTTCTTGGGTTCGGGTCTTTGTCTCCGTGTGTTGTTATCGTTGTCATGCATCTCATGTCATGACATCATGTGCATTGCTTTTGCATACGTGTTCGTCTCATGCATTCGAGCATTTTCCCCGTTGTCCGTTTTGCATTCCGGCGCTTCGTTCTCCTCCGATGGTCATTTCTAGCCTTCTTTCGTGTGTGGGGATTAAACATTTCCGGATTGGACCAAGACTTGCCAAGCGGCCTTGGTTTACTACCGGTAGACCGCCTGTCAAGTTTTGTATCATTTGGACTTCGTTTGATACTCCAACGGTTAACCGAGGGACTGAAAAGGCCTCATGTGTGTTGCAGTCCAACACCCCTCCAATTTGGCCCAAAACCCACCAAACTCTGCTCCATCTCCTAGAGCGTTCGATCACGATCGCGTGGCCGAAAACCGCACCTCATTTGGACTCTCCTAACTCCACTTATGCCTATAAATAGACCCCCCCCCCCCGAAATTCGGATCTCTCCCTCTCTCTGAAACCCTAGATCCATTCCCCACGCCGCCGCCGAACAAAATTTGCCGGGCCGAACGTGTCCGACCCGACCTCCGCCGCCGCCCGCAGCCAGTGGCGAGCCGCCACATGGCTGCCGCGTCCCTTACCCGCCTCCGGCCCG
>NC_057800.1:201371675-201373995 GCF_018294505.1 Triticum aestivum | reverse complement strand
CCGCTGCCACCGCGCCACCGCGGGCGACCGGCGCCGCCCCGCCGCCTCCACGCCGCTCCTCTCCGGTGACCGGTGCCGGATCCGGCCGCCTCTTCCTCGCATCTCCGGCGAGCGCTCCGACTCCGGTGAACAGGGACCCCGGCGATCCTCGTAAAGCGTGCAGATCTGAGATCTGTTTTTTCGGTTGACTTTTGTCTCTCTAACCCTAATTTTTTGTGCATACTTTGACCTGCCATTTCTCCTCATCCGTGGCTCCGTTTTGGACATATAGCATATCAAAATGTTTGCCTCGACGAGTACATCATTTCATCCCATTGCATCATTTTCATTTGAGCTCATCTTGATGCCTGAAATGCTGTTAGAAGGAGGCTTCGTGAGTTAATTGTCAGATCTGCTAGTTCATCTTAGATTTTTGTCATTTTTGCCATGATTATTGTGTGCATAATATGCCTGTGTGTCCTTCATATGTTTTGTTAAGCATCTTGTTATCTTTCCGGAGGTGCAACCCATGAATTTTTGTGATGTGTGTGGTGACCTGTGCAAGCTTGCAAAGTGAGGCACCCGGTAAATCTGTTTTCAGGGACTTAGGAGTTTTCACTAAGTCTGGGATTTTTTAGTTCATGATGCCATATGTTCTTGTTGTTTCCTAGTGATTCGTGCCTCTTTTGAGGATGATCAGTAAGGGAGTTTTGTTAACCTTATAGTGCTTTATCCATCCATGTCTTTGTTTGCAATTATGGAGCACCCTAGCTTGAGTCAATTGAGCTCTACTTTTGCTTCGTTGCGAATCTAGGCAGATCGTCAACTTGTTTGCGATTTTGCCGATGTTATTGTGGTTGATCCGTGCATGCTATGCCATTGTTCTTGCCATGTCTAGCTTGAATTTTGTGCCTTCTTGAAGGATGTATGCTTGTCTTGCCATGACTTGCACCATAGTGAGTGCATCGAGCTTGTAAACATGCCTTCGTGAGTTATGTTTCAGCATGTCCCAGTTTTCACTAAGTCTGAAAACTGATTATGTTTTTGCTATGTTCGTGTGCTTGTTAGTATATTTTGTGATCCCTTTTGGCTCAAGGTCACTAAGGGACTTTTGTTAAGCTTGTTGAGTAGCTCCATGCCATGTCTTTCTTTGTCATGTTCAGGTCCTATAGCATGTTGTTTTGTTGCTCCGAAGAGGGCTATATGATCTGAAATTCCAGACAAGTGTTAATTTCACTAAGTCTGAAATCTGTTTTGCATTTGCGTTTTTGCCATGCTTGTTTGAACCTGTTAATGGATGATTTGGCCATAGCTCAGTGCTAGACTTTTGTTAAGCATCTTGTGTGCATCCCTGCCATGTATTTTGATGCCATGTTTGGGTGTGTAGCATGTTCATTTCATTGCATTTAGATGCCTACTTGCTGCAAATCGCAGACCGGTGTCATTCTTAAAACGCTTGCCATTTCCAAACCGTAACTCCGATTCCAATGATCTTTATATCGTTTTCAAGCGATTTCATCCCATCTTTCCAGTGGCGCACTTGGTTTTCCAAGTTGAGGCCAGGTTCATGCATTTCCTGTCATATCTTGCATTTGGCATCCCGCATCGCATCCCGCATATAGCATATCATCTTTGCATCGTGTTGATTGAGTTTGCACGTGGTTGATTGTGTCTGTGTTGCTTGTTTGTCTTGTTTGGGTAGAGCCGGGAGACGAGTTCGCTAATGAGGAGCCCGTTGAGTTTGCTTTTGAGGATCCAGTCAACTCTGACAGCTTTGCAGGCAAGATGATCATACCCTCGAAATCACTACTATCTTTGTTATGCTAGTTTGCTCGCTCTTTTGCTATGCCAATGCTATGATGCCTACCACTTGCTTGCAAGCCTCCCAAATTGCCATGTCAAACCTCTAACCCACCATTGTCCTAGCAAACCGTTGATTGGCTATGTTACCGCTTTGCTCAGCCCCTCTTATAGCGTTGCTAGTTGCAGGTGAAGATTGGAGGCCGTTCCTTGTTGGAACATTTATTTACTTGTTGGGATATCATTATATTGCTATGTTATCTTAATGCATCTATATACTTGGTAAAGGGTGGAAGGCTCGGCCTCTCGCCTAGTGTTTTGTTCCACTCTTGCCGCCCTAGTTTCCGTCATATCGGTGTTATGTTCCCGGATTTTGCGTTCCTTACGCGGTTTGGTTATAATGGGAACCCCTTGATAGTTTGCCTTGATTAAAGCTTTTCCAGCAATGCCCAACATTGGTCTTACTATTCGCCACCTAGCCTCTTCTTTCCCTTGGGTTACCAGAGCCCAAGGGTCATCTTATTTTAAACACCCCCCCCCC
>NC_057800.1:201266626-201371642 GCF_018294505.1 Triticum aestivum | reverse complement strand
AACCCCCCCCCGGGCCAGTGCTCCTCTGAGTGTTGGTCCAACCGAGTAGACTGCGGGGCCACCTCGGGGCAACTTGAGGGTTGGTTTTACTCGTAGGATGTCTCATCTGAGTGTGCCCTGAGAAAGAGATATGTGCAGCTCCTATCGGGATTTGTCGGCACATTCGGGCGGTGTTGCTGGTCTTGTTTTAACCTGTCGAAGTGTCTTGAGTTACCGAGATACCGAGTCTGATCGGAACGTCTTGAGAGGAGGTCTATTCCTTCGTTGACCGTGAGAGCTTGTCATGGGCTAAGTTGGGACTCCCCTGCAGGGATTGAACTTTCGAAAGCCGTTCCCGCGGTTATGGGCAGATGGGAATTTGTTAATGTCCGGTTGTAGACAACTTGAACCTTAATTAATTAAAATGAATCAACTGAGTGTGTTACCGTGATGGCCTCTTCTCGGCCGAGTCCAGGAAGTGGACACGGTGTTGGAGTAATGTTTGCACAGGTTGTTGTCTAGTTTCTCGCTCGTGCTTTGCTTCCTCTTCTCGCTCTCCTTTGCGCATAAGTTAGCCACCATACTTGCTAGTCGCTTGCTGCAGCTCCACTCATATTTTACCTGGCCTTACCTATAAGCTTAAATAGTCTTGATCGCGAGGGTGAGAGATCGCTGAGTCCCTGTGGCTCACAGATTACTATTACACCAGATGCAGGGCCTGATGATTCTGCTCCAGGAGACGCGTATGAGCTCAAGTGGGAGTTCGACGAAGACTCTCCACGATACTATGTTTCCTTTCTCGACGATCAGTAGTGGTGCCCAGTTGGGGGTGAACGGGACCATGTCGCATGTTGGGTTCTCTTTTATTTTGGCGCCGTAGCCGGACCATGAGTGTTTGGATGATGTAATGTTATTTATGTACTTGATTGACGTGGCGAGTGTAAGCCAACTATGTTATCTCCCCTTTATTATTCATATTACATGGGATGTTGTGAAGATTCCCTAACTTGCAACATATGCCTTCAATGCGATTATGTATCTAAGTCGTGCCTCGACACGTGGGAGCTATAGTCGCATCGAGGGTGTTACACGTACGGCCAGGGCTCGTGTACATGGCTGGGTCGGAATGGAGAAACAGCATCATCATCGTGTTCATGGGGAGTCAACCGACTGGGTCGGAACGGAATGCCTCTCGTGTTCATCGGGAGGGCTTCGATGGAACAACCGATGGAAACGAGGCCTGGCGTACTGTAGAATGAAGGAAACGGCCTTGTTTTCAACCGGCCATGGTCGAAACGGGATCCTGTTGACCGGGAGGGGTCTGGCGTACCGCAAAACGGAGGAAACGGACCTCCTACGGTCGAAAATGGGTCATGTTCATCGGGAGGGGTGTCGCGTACCGCAAAACGGAGGAAACGGACTTGTGTTGGAGCGCTACGGTCGACCCCCTCCATCGTTGACCCCCACGGGATACTGTTCATCTCCATCGTTGACCCCCTCCAGCCTCCATGAGCTACTGTTTATCCACTGTCGACCTCCTCCAGCCTCCACCTGCGACTGTTCATCCACGGGATCCTGTTCAGCTAGCCTCCACCACGCGCTACTCCATCGGCTACTATTCAACCAGCCCTCTCCATGGGCTCCTATTCAACCACACCTCCACGGTCTACTGTTCATCCAGCCCTCCACAGGGTGGTCCTGTTCATCCAGCCCTCCACAGGGTCCTGTTCATCTAGCCCCAACCAGCTGGATCTATCGGGGTCATGTTCATCCAGAGGCAACACCACAGGGTCCTGTTCATCCACCCCCACCAAGAACAGTTCATAAACCCCCCCAGCAACACTCACTATTCATCTAGAGGTAGCATCGATCGGCTTCAGTTAGCAGCAGTAGCGAAGGAATCACTCAGGTTCAGTAACATAGCTAGTGCAATCGCTCGGGTTCAGTTAGAGCCCAACACCTCGCTCGGGTTCAGTTAGAGCCCAACGCCTCGCACACACGCGCGTACGTGTACGAGAGGAACGCGCATCGCTCGGCCCCCGACCACCCACCGTAACCAGGAACTCCCGGAAATTTTCCTCGCCCTCGCTTCTACCACGGTTTTTTCCGGGGACGGCCCAAAGAATGTCATGCAGCTGCGTCTCTGGCCCGCCCAGGATGAAAAGCCCATTTTCTGTCATGATTATTTGTCATAGAAGTAGGATCCCGCCACATCTATGATGATACCGGGTTTTGTCACAATTATCGTCACAGAAGTGTCATAAGTATGACAGGAAAAAAATTCGTTTAGCCTAAAATGTCACGGATGTGTCTTTTTTTGTAGTTATGCCCAATGTAATGCATGGAAATGCTTGGCTGAGTAAATATATCCTTGTGATGGCCGCTTAAGTCTCCTCAATACGCGGTGACATTTTTGACTTTTTGAGTGATCATGAGTTTCCGTTGATTTGTGAAATAAATATATGATAGTTTCCTTTCAAATTGGGTAATTTGAACAATGTGATACTCTACAGACTAATTAGTTAAATTCCAACCAAAAATCAATTTCCTAGTTGTGTTATGTGCTAACTATGAAAAGCTAAGTTATGTAGTGTCAAGAAAACACTATGAAGTAGTAGCTAGTAGGCAGTTAAGTGGTCTCACCATTTGATACTAATATTGTGCAGAGTGTTGATGCTGTTGGGATTAATTGACTTGCTGCCCAGGAGCGAACAGCAGCAACTTACAGGTGCCGAACATGGCTTCATCCCACTTCCTGTAGGACATTGTAGTAAACAAAAAAAATTAATCACCTGAGGCATGCAATGGCATATCTAATGGTTCAGATTGAATATCACAATCCTAGGCAGGGCGATGGCGGAGGGGCGCACCTGCTGCTGGTACTTGTTGTCTAGTCTGGAGCATGCAATCTCGTGTAGGAGACACAATGGATTACTATCCAAGCATGAAGGACCAAGGCAGGCCACTTGCACTGAGTTGCCGACTCCTGTTGCCCTCGTTCTAGTTTGACCAACAAATCATGAATCGTGAGGATGCAATATGCATGACAAATAGTTAACTTCTCAGAGCATGTATATTAGTATAGATGGCACTATAGACACATTCTACAATAGGGTGTCTTTTCGGTTCTGTGCATAGACTTTTGATTAGATCAAACGTTAGGTATCTATTGATTGACACTTAGTTCGTGTGGTCTATGGCAGCTGCTTGTTGTGTACATTGTCCTTCATCCCTGTGTTAATGTGTTGCTCTTGCAAAAATTCATTGTTAATTCTTAGCATGGCACAGCAAAAAGGAGAAGCAAAAAGTGGAACCACGGAGCAAAGATATTCCTAAATTAATGCATGCAGCAACCATCATGGTTCTTTCAGCACCTTTGCAATCCCAGACTCCACGTTTTCTGATATGCAAGCAGGATTGAGGCCACATGATGAAAATTGAAGGCGAATTTCAAGGGAAGACAACCTAAAGAAGCACCGGCATGGATTCATGGAATCGATGGTCAACTAATCATACATGGAGACATAGACATTAGGGGAGAACATGCATGGTGGCCTAATTGGTAGAGTAGCGAAACCCATACCTGGTGACACAATCGGTGGAGCAGCAGAACCTGATCCCATGACGATGCAGCATGATCGACGTGCCAAAAGAATGATGCGTTCATGGCGGCGGCACCACGGATGCAGAGCCTGATTGATCTAATTTTTTGTCTTGTTTTTTCCTATCTTGTGAGATGGAGGAGGCACGGGGAAAAACTCTAGGGCATAGGTGGGTAGTTTCTTTTAATTATTGTGTTACTAAATTCTTTCTAAGATCTAACGGCTGTGAATTTTTGTTCTAATAAACTAAGGAACAGATGTTTCTAATTTTTGTGGAATTTTCTAGTTAATTCTCTTTTTTCTGGTTAACCCGTTAATTTCTACTTAACCCATTAATTACTTTTAGTACATAATAAATAGATTTGTATGCACCAGAGCATGTGCATGTAGTTCAATTTTGAATTGTGCACCTGAAATGGCTAAAAAACCAGTTTAATGTATAAAATGTCCAAACGAACCCTGAATAATTCCAATTCTTTTATGACACACATATAGTTGCATGTTCACTACAGATAAAAGGTCTAACAATTCAAACAGGTTCCATTGCCGTTGCGACCCCAATTTGTAATTCAAATCAAGTAGATCCCACACAGTTTATTATCACCAACCGTGTGAGATGTAGTACAAAATATCTTGGAGCACCATCGGTGTATAGTACACCTATGGCTTACGCGAGAAGGTGCATCGGCTACAGTCCACAACCGGCGTGTCGAGCATACTGGCTCGCTCCCCAAAAACTCCCGCCCCTGCATCCCTCGCAATCTCGAAAATATCTGCCGCCTGAAAGGTTTTAATGTTTGATAGCACACAATTAGTATGTGCGGACCGTGTGCGATGTCTGTTACTCCCACTCTACTTCAGTCCTTGATTCAAATTTTCAGTAGCCCCGACATTTTACTCCCGCCTCTGCATCCCTCATAATCTCAAAAATATCTCCTCGCTCTTGATCCAAATTTTCAGTAGCCCTGCCTTGTTACTCCCGCCTAGTATAATTTTCAGTTGCCGCAGTATTTCCTCAATCACAACCTTCGCTCACACAGACACACACAACCCTTGAAACCATTGGTAGGTCGCCGCCATTGCCGGCGCCTCCAGCCTCAACCTCTGTATGTGTGTCGGGGAGCTCAAGGAGCCAATGGCCTAAAAGAGGTTTATCGCGGCCTTTTCGCTCGACGCCGGCGACGTGGCCGTCGAGGTGTCCTCGTCGTCCTCTGCGGGCCTGATCCGCTGTCGCCGGTCCCCCGATGCACCCGCCGCCGCGCCCCTACGCCGGTTCGAGGACTTCCCCGTCCTCCCCCGGACCCGGCAGCCGACAAAGTCCTGCCTCGGGGTCCAGCAGCGGCGGTGGGGGATGTGGGTCGCTGAGATTACAGATCGAGAGACCCACACCCGTCGGTGGCTCGGTAGCTTCCACATGGTCGAGCTCGTGGTGATGGAGTACGACCGCTGGCAGGTCCACTACCACGGCGCAGTGGCTAGGCTCAATTTCCCCTTTGGCACACGTCTGGTCGACCTCGTTCCGCTGGAGCCAAGGATGGTGATCTCGGCTATGGCGCGGGAGGACCACGAGGCGTGGGAGTGCCTCTAGGCCAAGGCCACCAACGAGGCCTACATGCAAGAGCTCCACCGGCAGCACCCGGAGCTCGTGGAGGCGGAGCAGGCGATCTTTGTCGGTGCAGAGGGCGGTGAGGTTATCGTGCTCTCCGCCGATAACGAGGTCGAAGGCGGCAAGGATGGCCGCACGGAGGGCGGCGAGGTTATCGTGCTCTCCTCTGATGACGAGGTCGAAGACGGCGGAAATGGCGACGCGGAGGACGTCGAGGTGGGCCCCGAGGACGAGGAGATCGACATCGACGAGTATAGGAGTGCCTTCCCCAAAGACCCCGGCGGCGGTACTGGTCCGGACCCGGCTTGCGACACACCATACATGACGAGGAAGGATTGGCTCGACCTCTATTTCGACTGAAAGTAGTTTAGCTTAGTTTAAATTTATGTTTTATGTTCGGTTATGCAAAACTATCTATCTTTATGTTTGAATGCATGCTACTTTTGGTTGAACCTGCTTTGAACTTGATCAAATTGAAGTTTACAACCTTAAGTTTAGGGGATCGACTAGAAAAGGCCAAAAAATGCTCGAGTATATATATATCCACTAAGGGTTTTAGTCCATTAACTTTTTAAGGATCGCTTAGAGATGTCCTTATGACTTGTTTATTTCAGTTGTTATATAATGGGATGGATGGAGTGTTGTACTACATCATTTTTCAATTGTTGTTTAGCTTCTAATATTAACTTGGTGCTTTTAGGTACATGTATCATTGCCAAAGATCCACACTTCGACCCTTTCTGCGTATGGGGCAATGAGATATTCATGAACCAGCATCAAGTGAGGAAACTGATAAAGATTGCTATTAAAATGGGTCAAAAGATGTCAATCGGACTATTTGTTTACACTTTATGCAAGACAACAGTGAACTGCAGGATGGTAAGTAAGAACCATGTAGCCTTCTTTTTACTGCCCATAATGAGTTGTGTTAGATGACAATATCCGAAGCTTTTTTTTGAAGTGGATCCTGAAGCAGTTTACTCAGGATTACCTCTCAAACTACATGATTGGCGGCTGACCATCACAAGGGGTTGGACTAGAGTTCTGCATACCTTCTGCATCCAGGAGAGCACAATAGGGCCATTCCGCTTCACCTTGATCAGCAACTGGAATGTCTGTCGCCTCTTTCTTTACCATTTGTAATAGTACAAGTATAGAACCATGGTACATCATTCTTTATTTGGTGCTTATGTAATTCATAAACATATGTGTCGGATGTGGGGTTCCGGCAAACCCTTAAGGTTCGAAGACTGGGGTGTGCGCGAAGTCTTTCCCTCCTACCGATCTACGCCCTAGCTCACTAAGATCTCGTGGACGAACTCGACGAACTCGCAACACAGAAAGACACGAGGTTTATACTGGTTCAGGCCACCGTTGCGGTGTAATACACTACTCCAGTGTGGTGGTGGATTGCCTCTAGGGCTGATGATGAACAGTACAAGGGAAGAACGGCCTCCTGAGGTTGAGGTGTTCTTGTGAGTAGGCTCTTGATCGGGTTGGATCATGCTAAGATGAGATGCCTCTACTATGGTGGCTAGCTCTACTTATATAGGCCCTGGTCCTCTTCCCAAATGTTGAGCGGGAAGGGAGCCAACAACAGTGGGCAAATTTGAAGGGGGACAGCTAGTACAAGCTATCCTGACAAAAGCGGTCTTCACCTGCGAAAAGCTCTGGTGGTGACGCTGCCTTGGGCTCCACGATGACCTCCGCCTTGCTGTCCTTCTGGCCTTGGTCTCGTTGCACCAATATAGAAACCTTTGCCTGATGCCTCGGTACTCATCGCATGCGCTGGCCTCCTTAGCACCAAAGAGGAAATAAGGACACTACGCGCGCTGGCGCACGCCTGGCGCCCGCCTGGCGTCGTTCGTCATGGCTTACGTCACGAGAGCCTCATGAGGTTTGCCCCACCTTGATATCTCCGCTCCTCATGAGCCTTCCTGACTAGGCCACTCGAGAGGAGGTCTCGTTTCATCCACCTCATGTTGCTTGGCCCCTCGCGAGGGTCTTGGGTGCCTTGTTGGTGAAGAGGGGTCGTACGGCCTGCTGGCTCCGCCACGCCGTGGGCCGCAGGCAGGCAAGTGTGGGGACCCCCGCCCAGGACGCCGACATTAGCCCCCGGGCCCAAGGTGCGCTCGGGCTTGGCTTCACGGTGAAGCCAAGGGCTAAGTACGGAGCGCCGCGGGCCCCAAAAGCCTGCAGCCTCGATTGGCGCGTGGCGGTTGATTAGACGTGGGCGTCTCCGCTTCCCCATGCTGCTCTTGAAACCGCCTGGCTATGCGGCCCTGCCTCTTACACAGTTATTCTTCCTTTGCCAAGCCTGGATCTTCCAATCTCCCTGCTTCCTCGACGCCCTGCTCCACCTTCCCAATCCGACCTGTGCTACGCCCGCTTCACCGCCATGGCTCCGAAACAAGCCAAAAAGGGGAAGAAACCTCTATCCTCGCCAACTGCGCCTCCATCCTTCGAGCCGGCGCTCGGCCGGCCTCGGGTGCTCAACGACGAGGCCATGGACAAGGTGCGCCCCATGCTTGCCTCCAGTTTCAACGAGTGGGGAGAGACGCCTGCTTGGCCCGTGTCTCGCACCAGCATGGCTCGGGCAGTCATCGAGGTTCCGATCTTCATTGATGCCCTCTGGGCTAGCCTGATTCCTCCCTTCTCCGCCTTCTTCAACGCGGTGCTCGAGCACTATCAGATCCACATGCTCCATCTTGATCCTCAGTCTGTGACCCTTCTCGTCGTCTTCGCCTTCATGTGCGAGGCCATGGTGGGCATCGCCCCCTCCGTGGCACTCCTTCGCCACTTCTTCTTGTTGCATCTCACCGGTCCCCGACAGAGCTCAGGGTGCGTGGGCTTCCAGGCCGTGGCTGCGATGGCAGGCGCGGGGATCGACTTCGAGCTCCCTTCATCCACGAGTGAGTTCCGTATGCGATGGGTGTTTGTTAACGCCAGCCTGCTTAACCCTCTGCTCCAAGCTCCGGCGGGGCCTGCTATTCCAAACTCCGGCTGGGGTCATCTGAACCTCATGAGCCCCTGCCTTGCCCCCGTCTGGGCTAGGCTGAGGTGGTTGAAGGATCTTGGCGTGACTGCGCCCATGGTGGTGAGGGAGTTCTTTAGGCGTCGAGTTCTCCACTTCAGCGCCACTCTAGCCCAATGTGGGACCTGCTCGGCAGATAGGACAACATGAGGTTTCAGGATGAGGGGCTTCCTCTTGCTGCGCGGCAAACAGTGCTCACGGTCCTAGCTGGTGTTCCTCTACTAGACGAGATGCCCAGGAAAAGCTGCATGTTGTACCGCTGCAAGAACAAAGTCACATTTGCCGCAAACATGCCTTCCTTCGATGAGTGGGGGCTGCGCCCAATTGGCTTGGTGGGGCCCCGCGAGAATCCCATCATCGTGGTCCCCTTCTTCGCTGCCGGTGCCGAGCTCGCCCCAGGTGACGGTGCGGGGGAGCGAGCTGCGACGGGGGCCGGCAGCTCAGGTGCTGAGGAGCACATGTCGGGTGGTGATCCGGGGGCGTCGTCCTTGGGGGCCTGTGACCCCCCTCCTGAGGCGTCGGTTGCCGAGGAGATGCGGCATGTGGCTCCCGAGGCTTAGGCTCCAGGAGCCTCGGGAGGTCGCAGTGAGAAGGACCTGGCCTGTTCGCCACAGTCGGGCTCCCCTGAGGCCATCCCTCTTGGTTCTTCTTCGGCTCTGCCACACGCCGACCATCACGTCCAGCGCTTCAGTCGCCTTCGTGTGCACTTCGAGGAGCTCCACAAGAGGAAGGGATCCCCCAGCGGCAGCAACATCTTCGGGCCGTTGAAACGACGGAAGTACATCGCCATTGATGCGTAAGCAACTCATTGCCGTAGCTTCTTGCGTGTGGTCTTCTCATCGTGATGCCTGTCCTCCAGGGCTCCTTCCACTAAAGTTGTTGCGTCTTCCGAGAGGCGGCCTGCCCCTTCATCAACTCCCCTATCAGCCTTGAGCGTTCCTCGCCTGCTTGCCTCCCCTGGAGCAGGGTCAGTCAGAGGAGCGTCCCCGCCTTCGGGACGTGCTGAGACCGCGGTTTGGTCACCCCTCACCCACGGTCTGGCGTGGAGCTTGGCGGGCATGCCCAAGACTCTTCCTCTGTTCATGAGAAGCCGCTGGTTGACTTCAATCTTCGGTTCCTCTTCAAGCGTTGGGCCCCGATCAGCTTGGGCTCCTCGCGAGGATGGGCCGACGTCAGGCACGGCGCCAGCCCCCGGCCCCCAACCGGGGGGTGGCGCACCACTTGATGCTCCACCCGCAGCCCCCGAGGTGGAGGACGAGGTGGGTCGAGCATTCGAGCTCGAGCGCGGGCGTAGCATAGTCCGTCACTACCTCTTCTAGGAGGCGATGGGCGCGATGAGCCATCTCGGTGAAGAGCCTGCTAGTGTGGACTCGTGTCTTGAAGCTGAAGGTCTTCAGTTGGTGGAGGAGCAACGCAAGCTGCGAGTGGCCATCAACCTTGGTCGCTATCAGCGCGACCTCGAGAACGCGAAGGCCGAGGCGTCCCTCAAGATTGCCAATGAGGCCCGCTCGTGAGCTTTGGAAGAAGCTCGCGTGGCCGATCGTTGCCGCGAGGCTACAGAAGAGTGTGTGTGGGGGCTTCAGGCCTGGAGCGCGTCCCTTGAGCAGCAGGTGGAGGTGCACGGGGCCGCTCTTGCATCGCTGAGGGGGACACCCGCAGAGGTAGAGGAGGTTCGGAAGCGCGAGGAGACGCTAGCCCTGGAAGCCGTGGAGCGCGGCCTCGAGCTCGAGCGACTGGAGACGAGGGAACGTCAAGTTGCTCAAGCAAAAGATGTTGTCGGGGCCCGTGAAGCCGGAGTCGAGGAGGAGATCAATCGCCGGGTGGCCGAGGTTCGCGGAGGTCTCGAGGGGATGTACAACTTGAAGCTGAAGCTCGCCGGTCTGCAGGGTGCGAGCAGGGCCGCTGCCCTCAGGACCAGGTTGGACGAGGCCGAGAGGTGTGTGGAGGCCATAGCCGCCGCCCTGGTTAAGGCGCACGCGGACTTGGCCTCCGCCCGCGCCGAACTGCTTTCCCTCCGGAAATGAGTTGATGATGCTAAGGTCGTCGCATGACAAAACAGGGAGGAAGTGCTCCAACGCCGAACGCTAGAGCGCAAGCATGCTCCTATGCTTCAAGACCTTCGGAACAAGGCCAACACCGCCCTGGGTTACATCTGCGATGAGAATGCCCCGACCCCTCACTCAAATGACTATGCCAGCCACCTGACCTTCTTCACCGAGGTGGTGACGCGCCTGGAGGCTCAATCTGCCAGAGCTCGACAGCTTGTGGAGGAGAGGGGTCGTGGCCTGCTTCAGCACGCCTTCTCCCGTGTCTTCAGCCACCTTCTGAATGCCGACCCCAACTTCGACTTCAACCCCGCCATTGCCCCTGTACCCACGGTCGTCCGAGGCAACCTAGCGCGTTGGGTAGAGGACCATGTTGACACTTTGGTCAGGGCCTTCACCTCAAAGGATGATGCGGTGGTGGTCGTCCCAGACGAAGGTGACATGGTCAACGACGGCGATGGGGGCGTCACCGTCGGCGGCGACGATACCGACGATACCGAGTGACGTCTCCATGAGTGATGTAGTGAGTGATATCTCTGGCTGATCCCATGTTCTCCTGTTGTTTCATCCTGCACGCAAAACTCGGGCGTGGCCCTTGGAAGACTTGTAAGAGCATTTTGAGAGGGGAAGCCCCTCATGAAGCTGGGGGTGAGCTCCCCGACATGGTTTACCTTAGTCAGCGCCAGCTTAGGGCCGGGTCATGAGGCAACGAGTTCCTGAGAATCCTGCGGAGCTTATCGCCCCGTTTGAGGGGGCCCCTTAAGAGGTGAGCACCAGGCGTAGTGTTAGCGCGTGCTTGATGAGCGTGCGCTTTGCGCGGTCCGGCTCGTGAGGAGCTTTGCGAGGGAAGGCGATGGACATGAGTCCCAACCCAAACAAGATCCAGAAGGCGAGAAACGGCTTGAACGAGAAATGGCACCCCCCGTGCGCATCGATAAAAATTCAGCTTCAACTTAAGTCCAGATTCAGAAAGCAAAGCCATAGAAAGAGAGATCCAAAGCAAGAGGCCGCGTCCGGCACCTAGTCTAGTCTTCAAGTCTTCTCACCAGCGTGGAGCTAAATGTTGTCCACTAGGCGTGGGAGGGAGCCCCAGGGCCTGAGGCCAGCGCTCCTGAGACTCCGGGGCGTGTACAACCCCAACTCATTATTACGTGAGAGTGTCACGGGCGGCGAGCTTCACAGGCACTGGGCCTTCTTCACAGGTACCGACCTTGCTTCATATCGCCAGACGAGTGCCCCGCCTTACGTTACCCTCGACCTCCTTTGAGCCGGCCGGTCACCAGGACGACACAAAAGAGGGAAAGGGGACACCAGCGGTTCCCTCGGCGACCACGGGTCCTCTGCTGGGGGAAGGGTTGTTGACGCCACCCCGGCAGAGGGCCTACCTCTGGGTGTCCCCTGGTTTCGCGTGCCTTGGGGAGGGGCCTGGCTCCCGACCCCTCTCCTGCAGCCCCCAACGCGATCCTCCTGTTGCGAGGGGGCTGTCGAGCTAGGGCCGCCTGCCGCCGTGATGACCTGCTCCTCCTGCGACTCATGGTTAGCGTAAGCTTGCTCCTGAGGGATTAGGGGTACCCTGTAGTGGTTGTCGCACACGTGGTCGTGGTGGTTCCTCGGCAGCTCCTGGAAGGCTTCGGCTCCTAGCGCTCCTTCTTCCCAATCTTCTCCAACGAACGAGCCTGGGCCGTCCTCCGGTGTGTACTCCTGGCCCATCATGCGGGGCACGTAGGCTTCCATGGATGATACCCCGAATACCTCGCCGTGGTGCCCCACACTCCATGTCGCTCGGCCCATCGTGGCATCCTGGGGGTGATAGCGTGGCATCCCACTCTGGCCATGGAAGGCGACGCTTGTGCCCATGCTTGTTGCGGGCGGTACAGGGTCGGTAGAGCCCTCAGTGCCGCCGGCCGTGCCGGCGTTGACAAAGCCCCCTGGCGCACTCGACGGTGCATGATGGCGGCGTGGCCCGCCGAAGATCCCCGTGGCGGCCTGAGGGGGAAGCTGATGGCAGAAGGGCGGGGCTCCCGAGGCCACCGCGTCCAGCAGTTCGGCGACGCGCTCCAGCAGCGTGTCCCGGTCGCTTTCCATCAGCCGGTGACGAAGCTAAGTACCTAGGATAGGGTCATGGATCTGTCCAAGATACCCTCCCCAAGGACAACCCTAAAAGAACCAGAAGCAGTCAAAGAGAAATCATCATCCACTCGACAATAAAGCCATATTCCACTCGACAGTATTGAAGACACTCGACCACGCGAACAATCACTCGACTACCAGAAGATGAGAAGTCGCTCACTCTGCAACGGTCGGGGTTTAAGTCATAGCTTTAATAATATATTTATGGCACTTTACTTCGGACGTTACCAGTAACGCTCCTCCTTTATGAACATTGAACCCTGTGTAACGGAGGGGAGCTGGGGTCCTGGCGCACTCTATATAAGCCACCCCCTCCTCTGGGACAAGGGTTCGCACCATTTGTAATTCACACACATATATCCAGTCGACAACCTCCGGGCTCCGAGACGTAGGGTTGTTACTTCCTCCGAGAAGGGCCTGAACTAGTAAAACTCGCATGCACAACTCCTCCATAGCTAGGATCTTGCCTCTACATAGCTACCCCCCTATTCTACTGTCAGACTTAGAACCACGACAGTTGGCGCCCACCATGGGGCAGGTGTCTTAGCGACTTGTTGGAGAAGTTGCAATTTTTCCGATCCCCTTCATCATGGTTTTTGGCGGAGGTTTGGCCGAGGGTCACGAGATCCGTCTCGACGCGCTTGTGTTTGTTGCCGGCGACTCCAGTAGGCTTCAGGAGGCTCCACTCCAGTAGGCATCCACGGCGTCCTCCTGCGGCAACCGTCGACCCAGTATCAGTCGACTCTTGCAGCTTTCCCCCTCCCTGTGGCCCGCCGGAACAAACGTTCTGGTCGATCGAGGCTCCAGCGGTGGGTGAAGCATGTGGTGGCTCGCCAGTCGGCCACCCCTCAAGTCGCGGCGATCGAGCCCGACGAAACCCTCTACGGCCTATTCGATCTGTCGACTAGCTCCGTAGAGACTGCATCCGAGTGCGACAGCAGCGACCCAGCGGTAGAAGTTTTGATGGTCAATGGACCATGCAGTCCTCTTGGCTTCACTCATGAAGATAGGGGCGATGGGGACGGCGACCCATCGCATGTTCATGAAGAGTAGCGCACTGAACCACTCTCTTCGCAGCGGAGAGAAGAACTTCGCGCCGAAACATGGATGCACTGCACATGCCTATTGTAGGAGAAACCCCTGAGGCCCAGGCCTTGGAGGTAGCGCGCCTAGCCAACCTGGCTGAGCGCACTCAACGGGAGAATCTTCAACGCGCGCTCGACGAGCGCGCTCGACAGCGTGCTCCTGAGTCCAGTCAACTTTTTCCACCTCAGACTCGGGTGTACCGGACTCTGATCCAGAATCTTGCAGTTGCTGCCTGGATAGCGGAGTCGATCCAACCTTCCCAGTCAGAAGCTGGCTGAGGTCTGGTGCAGATCCGAGCTTTTCTCCGAGCGGCGGGAGAACAGAATACAGCCGTATCCCAGTCACGGAATAGGATCCATAGCAGATCCATGGTTTCAGACACAGTTCAGTCGGCTCACAGCCCAAGATCACCCTCGAGGCATGAGGGACGTGGGGATCGACGAGATCAGTACAGAAACCATGAGCAGTATGATCACCGAGTCGATCGTGATGATCGTCGTCGAGTGCCCACGCTTCCCCCAAGGAGTGGGTCGTATGTGCCTCGGCAACACGATGACAGGCGCCCTCACAGTGTTGGGCGAGGGATTCCAGTCGACCCCAGGGAGCCAGCCTTTGACGCAAGATCTATTCTCGTTCAGGGCTTAGTCGACAGAAACAGAGCTCACCGAGAGGGTCATGACAGGGATCCGCAAACCAGCAGCAGGGTGCATGTCCCAGGTCCAGAGTGCTTCAGCAGAGCCATCAAGGCTGTAGTGATTCCCCCAACTTCAGAATGGCGACTGGAGTCAGTAAGTTCACTGGTGAGTCCAAACCTGACACTTGGCTTGAAGACTACCGAGTGGCTGTCCAGATTGGTGGCGGCAATGATGAAGTAGCCATGAAACACCTTCCTCTGATGTTGGAGGGCTCGACTAGAGCATGGCTGAATCAGTTGGCACCTAGCAGTATTTATACTTGGGAAGATCTCGCCCGAGTGTTTGTCAGAACATTCGAGGTCACTTGCAAACGACCGGCAGGTTTGACAGAATTGCAATGTTGCGTTCAGAAACCGATGAAACTTTGAGGAATTATATCTAGAGATGGATCACCCTGCACCACACGGTGGAGGATGTGTCTGATCGTTAGGCAATTTGTGCCTTTAAGGAAGGCGTCAAGTATCGGGAGTTGAATCTGAAATTTGGTCGGACAGGAAATATGACTCTGACTCGGATGATGGAGATTTCCACCAAGTATGCCAACGGTGAAGAAGAAGAACGACTCCAGAGTGGCAAGCACAAAACAGTCGTCCCATGAAGCCGGAGGAGGAAACTCCAGTCGGAAGCATAAATGCAAAGCCGAGCCAGCAGCTCGTGGCGAAGCCTTAGCCGTGATTTAGGGAAAGTTCAAGGGGAAGCCCAAAGGGCCGTGGAACCACAAGAAAATAAAAGATGAAGATGGAAATGACGTGCTGGATTTGCCATGCCTCGTCCACACCAAAAAAGATGAAGAGGGTAATTCCATTTACCCGAAGCATACCACTCGACAGTGTCGACTCTTGATCCAACAATTTCGAGAGAAACAACCCAAGGAAAAGGAGAAAGAAACTGACAAGGTTGAGGACGAGGAGGAAGATGATGATGGTTATCCCCATGTGAATTCCACTCTGATGATTTTTGCTGATGTTGAGAGTAAAAGTCGATTGAAAATCATCAACAGAGAAGTAAACATGGTCGCTCCAGTGACACCCAGTTATTTGAAGTGGTCCCAGTCTGCCATTACATTCAACCAGTCTGATCACCCAGCGCACATAGCCACCCCTGGGAGGCAAGCGCTGGTGGTCGACCCAGTAGTCGAAGGCACCCAATTGACTAAGGTTCTAATGGATGGTGGCAGTGGCCTGAATATTCTGTATGCAGAGACGTTGAAAGGGATGGGCATTCCGATCTCCAGACTCAGTGAAAGTAACATGAGTTTCCATGGGGTCATTCCAGGCAAGAAGGCTGCTTCACTCGGCCAGATTGCTCTCGACGTGGTTTTTGGCGACTCCAAGAATTACCGCAAAGAAAGGTTGACATTGGAAGTTGTGGATTTCCAGAGTGCCTATCATGTTATTCTGGGCAGGCCAGCTTATGCACGTTTTATGGCACGACCATGCTACGTGTACCTCAAATTGAAGATGCCTGGTCCCAAAGGGGTGATCACTATCACTGGTAGAAGAGTGTTTCCAGAAGGGCTCAAAGATCGCCGATGCGCAGATGGCCATAGCAGAATTGCAAGAGTTTCAAAAAAAGGCAGATCCGAGTGATTTGTTGCGAGCCAAACAAAGTCGATTCACATTCACCCGACGGATCCCAATGCTGCTCCGACTCACATTTCAACAACACTCGACTCCAAATAGGAAGAAGCGCTCACCCAGTTCCTCCGTGAGAACTGGGACATCTTTGCATGGAAACTTTCGGACATGCCAGGTGTTCCCTGGGATCTGGCTAAGCATCATTTGTGAGTCGACCCAAAAGTGAAACCAGTCAAAGAACATCTTTGACGGTCCGCCGTACAGAAGAGGAAGGCAATCGGTGAAGAGGTGGCTCGGCTTTTGGCTGCTGAGTTTATCCGTGAGATTTACCACTCCGAGTGGTTAGCTAATGTTGTCATTGTCCCAAGGAAGGACGACTCACTTTGCATGTGCATCGGCTTCAAACATATCAATCGGGCCTGCCCGAAAGATCACTTTCCTCTCCCTCGCATCGATCAGATAGTTTACTCGACTGCGGTGTGTGAGCGTTTGTTCTTTTTGGACACATACTCTGGGTCCCACCAGATCCGTCTGTACGGACCTGGGGAGATAAAAACAGCTTTCATCACCCCATTCGGATGTTTCTGTTATGTCACTATGCCATTCGGCCTGAAGAACGTTGGAGCCACATTCATGCGGATGATTCAGAAGTGCCTGCTCACTCAGATCAGTTGGAATGTGGAAGCATACATGGATCATTGTGGTCAAGTCACGTAAAGGTTCCGACCTACTGGCTGACCTTGCTGAAACCTTTGCCAACCTCAGAAGGTATGATATCATGCTTAATCCATCAAAGTGCACATTTGGAGTTCCAGGCGGAAAATTACTCGGTTTTCTCGTTTCCGAACGAGGGATTGATTCTAACCCAGAGAAAGTGGGCGCTATACTTCGTATGAAACGCCTTGTGCGTGTGCATGATGTCCAGAAGCTTACTGGTTGTTTGGCCGCCCTAAGTCAATTCATTTCTCGACTGGTGAAAAGGCACTGCCTCTTTACCGACTAATGAAGAAATCAGATAAGTTTGAGTGGACTCCTGAAGCTGATGCAACATTTGCAGAGCTAAAAGCCATGCTTTCCACCCAGTCGGTGCTTGCTGCCCCAATCAGCAAAGAGCCTTTACTGCTTTATATAGCAGCCACTGGACAAGTCGTCAGTACAGTACTTACGGTCCAGCGGGAAGAAGAGGGAAAAACCAATATAGTTCAGCGCCCAGTTTATTATATTTCTGAAGTTCTGACTCCGTCAAAGCAGAGATATCCGCACTATTAGAAGCTCATTTATGGGATTTACACGACCAAGAAGAAGGTTGCACACTATTTCTCTTATCACTCTGTTACAATCGTCAGTGACGCTCCATTGTCAGAGATTTTGCACAACAGAGATGCAACTGGTCGAGTGGCAAAATGGGCGATTGAACACCTTCCCTTAGATATCAAGTTTGAGGCAAAGAAAGCTATTAAGTCCCAAGCTGTAGCGACCCGACCCGAATGGATCAAGTCTCTGTGCTTAAGTGTCACAACCTAGCTAGTCATGCATTAGAGTGTTGCATCATGTTTACTCTTTCATCAGAACCTTGAAATGGGGATGACAGACCCCCAGTCCCCTCTGAAACCAACTAGGGTTACTAAAATAATTTTTCAATGAACCTGAAATGACCTTCTAAAATGCCCATCATTTTTGTCTTGGTTCAGAACCTCTGCCAAAAATGGTGCACATTTTCCTAGGCCATCCTAGGGTTTTTGAATTAAATCATAAATATTTGAATTTGGGCATTTAAAATAATATAAAATATTTAAATGCTCAAATATCTCCAAACTAAAATGTTTCATGTTGGAAATAATCCAACTATGGGCCAGGAATAGTTTGGTGATTTTTGAACTTGCCTAGGTATTTTATTTAATTCAACAAAGTTGCAGATATATTAAATAAAACAGAAACAGAAATAAAAAGGGGGAAAACTTACCTGGGCTCCTCCACTGTGCGGCCCAGCCAGCTGGCCGGCCCAGCCAGCAGCAGCCCAGCCCACCACTGCAGCTCTCCGTCGTCTTCCTCCCCTCGCCCCGAAGCTGCTGCGTGCTCGCGCGCGCACGGCCGCGCGGCCACCTCCTGCTTGCCGACGCGCTCCTGGCCGCGTGGACGACTCCCGCAGGCCGTCCCGATCCCCCCTGCTCTCTCTCACTCTCCCACGGCTCTCCCCTCCTCTCCCTCGCTCTCTCTCTCACACGGCCGAACACCACCGTCGCCGCCGTTCGCCATAGCAGCCATCTCCGGCCACCCCTCGCTTCCCCGACTAGCTCAGGAGCTCCGCCTCGACTCCCTCTTCCTCCCCACCGCTCCACAGCTCCCCGGAAGCCCTGCATCGCCGCCACGTCGCCGTTCCCCTCTTCGGGCTCCGACCACCGTCGCCGTCGAATTCGCCGTCTCCAGCGCGTCCCCGAGCCCGCTTCGACGCCCACTGCAACCGCGGTGAGCTACGCCACCGTTTCCCCCTCTCCTTCCCCTTGTTCCCTCACCGTAGCCACCTCCCCACCACGGCCGAACCTCCACCGTCGCCGAGCTCGCCGTCGACGCAGCTCCGGTGACCATTTGGTCACCCCGGCGAGTCCAACGAGTTCGCAAGACCCCGTAGAGCATCCCTAGCGCCTCGCTTTGCTCGACTTCGAGCTCCAGCACCGTTCCCGTGCACGACCGAACCCCGGCGGCCGCAGCCGAGCTCGCCGCCGTCGACTCCGGCCACCCCGACCCCAACGGGCTCCGCCAAGAGCTGCGGGTTGGCCTCAGCTCCACTCCGGTGGTCTCCGCGGTCCGTTTGGTGGCCGAAATGACCAAAACCACTTCCGCCGCCGCGTCGGGCTCGCCGGCGACTAAACGCCGGCAGCCGACATTAACTTTGACCACGGGTGGGCCCTGGTTGACTCCCCTGAGTCAATGACAGGTGGGGCCCAGCCCTGTTATTTAAACAGGATTAGTTTTAATTAAGTTTTAATTAAAATAATCACCCTGACATGCGGGACCCACTGTCAGGTTTGACCTGGACCAGTTCCGTTGACCTGCTGACGTCACACTAACGTCAGGCTGACGCAGTAATTGATTTTCTGGATTTAAATTAAATCAGGAAATTCCAGAATATTATTTAAACTTCAAAAATTCATAACTTTTATTCTGTAACTCCAAATTGGACAAATTATATATGAAAAATGATCAGAAAAATCCAATCTATCCATCTGTACTATTTCCATGCATGATCAAACAAGTTAAATTGATGTTTTAAGCAGAACAAGGAAAAGCACTTTAAAAGGCCATATTTGAATTTGAAATTTGAATCTTTGATTCAAATTTGTTCAAACCCTTCTGGCTTTAGTTGCATTAGCCCAGTACACTCATATTGCCATGTTTCATGCATGCATCATATTGTTGCACATTGTTTGGTGATGCTTGTGTATCGATGCCCTTGCGACAGGTTCTGTCCCCGAGGAGTACCGTGATTACCCTAACGAAGAACCGTATCCGTGCATCGAACCATCAGGCAAGCAACCAACCATTTGATCATATCGATACAATCCCATGTTCTCGCTCCTGCTCTCTTTTACTGCATTAAGACAACGCGATTCAAACTGCTGTGTGCTACGGTAGTTGAACCCATTTCCTCTGCATGACCTGTCATTGCCACAGTAACTAGATGAAACCCACTAGCATGTGTAGGAGTTGCTTGAGCCATATGTATGTGTTGTTCCTACCTTGCTATGCCTGCTATGCTTAGAGTCGTGTCAGGTCTGGTTCATCTGGGTGATGGGCTGGAGTGAAATGATTATGTCGGTAATGAGAGTGGTGTGGTGAACACGATTTGGTAAAGGTATCGATGAAAGGCCATGTAGGAGTACATGGTGGGTTGTTTCATTGAAGCCGACCTTAAGCACTGAGATCTGTATGTGTGATTTAAGAATCAGCTACTACCATGCATTGGGCCCGAAACCAATGGACCCTCTCGGCTTCTTATTCACCCTAGTTCTCCGTCCAGGAGTTGCAAGTAGTTTCTGGTGTTTGTAGCCTACTGGAGGCCGTGGACAGCGCTGACCGTAGGGGTGGGCTGTGATGCGGTAGGTACGTGGCCGGGTGTACCGAATACCCGTTAGGTATCTCGGGAACCCTGTTCACATCGTTCGGGGCCGTATGGGAAACCTCGGCCGGACTCCCTGCGGATGGAACCTGAATAGGCGATAAAGCTGGACTGGAGGCTTAGGTGATTAGGTAGGTCGTGGCCGACACCCACGTTGGGCTTCCGCTTGAAGGTTGCCGAGTACATGTCGTGTAAACGACGGTAAGTGGTGAGAGCGTGTATGAAGAAGTACCCCCTGCAGGGTTAACATGATCTATTCGAATAGCCGCGTCCGCGGTAAAGGACTACTTGGTTGCCTATACAGTTCATAGACAAGTAAATGGAAACTGTTAAAAACCTCAAGATAAGTGTGAGTGCCGAGGATGGCTCTTCCGTAGGAAGACGGAGGCGGATCCTCGGTAGTGTATTGAAGTGGTGAGTAGTGGACTCGTGTGCGCAAAACCATTTCAAGTTGGAGTATCGTAGGTTAGCCTAGCCAAGAGTCAAAGCTGGCTTGCTGCAATAACTCCACCAACCCTTCTTGATACTATGCATGTATGTAGGATCTGATGTAAGTCTTGCTGAGTACCTTTGTACTCATGTTGCTATAATCTACATTTTTACAGAAGACGCTGCAACCCCTTCTGATGGGTTCTATGTAGACGTTGACATCAACGAGTAGGCTAAAGACCCAGGTGGTGACCCTGAGCTTGTGAAGGACCACGTAGTATAGCTAGGCTTTCCAAGCCTCTTTTATTTTACTAGTTGTCTGTACTCAGACAAGTTACTTCCGCTGCTGGTTTGTATGACTGTATGACTTGTATGTTGGGTCGTGAGACCCGTACCTTTTTGTATGATATGTATGGCTCCCTGAGCCTTAAATAAAGTACTTGTGTCGTAGAGTCATGTTGTGATGCTTCGTTGTATTTGCACATATCGAGCATATTGTGTGTATGATTGAAATGCTTGGTATGTGTGGGATCTGACTATCTAGTTGTTTATCTTTAGTAGCCTCTCTTACCGGGAAATGTCTCCTGGTGTTACCGCTGAGCCATGGTAGCTTGCTACTGCTCTGGAACACTTAGGCTGGCCGGCATGTGTCCTTCTTCGTTCCTGTGTCTGTCCCTTCGGGGAAATGTCACGCTTTGAGTACCGGAGTCCTGTTAGCCCGCTACAGCCCGGTTTACCGGAGTCCTGCTAGCCCAGTGCTACAGCCCGGACCCACTTGCTGATGACCGACACGTTCGAAGCTGGGTCATGGATGCCTGTCCCTGTAAGTCTGTGCCACTTTGGGTTTACGACTAGTCATGTCAGCCCGGGCTCTTTATCATATGGATGCTAGCGACACTATCATATACGTGAGCCAAAAGGCGCAAACGGTCCCGGGCAAAGGTAAGGCGACACCCGTGGGAATACCGTGCGTGAGGCCGCAAAGTGATATGAAGTGTTACCGGCTAGATCGATGTGGCATCGAGTCGGGGTCCTGACAGCGTTGGCATCAGAGCCGGACTGCCTGTAGGTTCTCCAAGCCAAACTGGTCGATGTTGAGTCTAGAAATTCTTTAGTTATATGTAGGGGAATTGCTTGTGGGATGGAACGTAAGGCTCTTTTTACTCCTTATACCTTGTGACTTTCTGATCTGAGTCAGTCCATTCTTCCACCGGGGATTAAGGAATTAGGATCTGTTCTCTCTATCAGGTTCACGTGTTACTAATCAGTAGTACCTTATAAGTTTGATGGTTATCAGCCTAGCTCAGTTCTACTACCACATTATGTTGTAGAAATGGTTTCAAGACTTGATGTGATGATGTTGAGTGTGTACGAAATCCTTTGTCAAATGTCTCAATATCCTTTTTGAGCATTTACAGCTGTTATGCTGCCGAAATTTTGCTAGAAATTCTAATGCCTTTGCATTATAATTGTGCTTTCAGATGGCCACTCGCGACCTCAATCAAGTGGTTCGCCTGACTCGATGCCTAGATGTACCCGGCCATACTGCTAAGTTGGTCAGGGTAATGACTGAGGCTGGATACCGCTGGTATCCTGAGTACACGGTCGAAGAGCAATTCCGAGATTTTAATCAAAGCCAGTATCTCTGCACTGTCAGGATATTTCCATCTTATCCTGGATCTACCGAGCCTCTTCACTGCTCCTATGGACTCGGGGTTACTATTGAGATGGCTGTGCAGGACGCCGCCTACTCTATGATGACCATTATGCGAGTCAGATCTGGGTTATTTCGGGACTCTGATTTCCGGTATATGCCAGGATCACTTCCGGGAGCGCAAGGGTATCTCCAGGCTATCTATGCTGACCCCACTCAGGAGGATTCACGGACTCGCACCACTGCTGAGATGCTCGAGGATAAGGACCGTGAAAATCGGGCCTTAAGGCTAGAGCTCTTCAACACCCGTGCTGACCACTGGGCCACTTTGACTCGGTTCGCACCGGCGGTGCAAGCTGGATATTCAGATATGCGCGATCTCTATCCTGTGAGGTCCGCTCTGCCAGACGTGATGGTTTGGCGTGATGTAGGAGGCATCACCCCACCTCGCGGTCCCCGCAGGCCACCGTTTGTTGGTCCAAGGCCTCATCCTAGCCCCTATGGTCCACAAGCTCCGCGAGACCGTCTGTTTCCAGATGATCATGTTGAGCTTCCGGGCTATGGAGGTGACTTCTACGAGGACTACTACGGATCGGTCTAAGTTAGTGGTAGTATCACTAGTTCGCACTAGCTGTGTCGTCTATCGTCCTGCGTGACTCGTGGGATATGACCTAGTTGTACTCTTTCCGGATATGTAGAAAAATAATGTATAGGAGCTGGGAATGCCTTCGATGAGATGTAATCCTCTTTTCACCGTAATAGTACTTTGTTTGGTCTTGTACTAAACCCTGTATGGTGTGTATGACGATGGAATAAAAGAAGCAGTTTCTGTATCTACCATGTCATACGGATGATCATCTTGCATTCCGAGTTATTTCTTACATTATGAATCCTATGTCGGAATTTTACCATCCTGACTAAATCATTGTCTTGTTTACCTAGGATGGTCAACACGCGCGCTAACCCTGCTTCTCAAGAGCAGGCCGAAGGCAGTGAAGCTAGGGATGCAAATCTGCCTCATCCTCCTTCACTAGCCGAGGTTATGATGGAAGCTGAGAGAAACAAGCGGGAGACAAACCGTTTGTTGGAGCGTATTGAACAGAATACAGCACACCATCAGAGGGCTAACGTGGTGTCACTCAGTGATTTTATCAAATTGCATCCACCCACGTTCCACCACTCCGTCGAGCCCCTCGACGCTGATGACTGGCTTCGCAGTATCTCTCACAAACTGCGTTCCGCGCTGGTAGCGGAGGCTGACAAGGTCACCTTTGCTGCATATCATCTTGAAGGCCCCGCGAGTCTATGGTGGGAGAATTATGGAGCTATGCGCCCAGCGGGCCATGTCACAACTTGGGCTGAGTTCAGCGAGGCTTTCCGTGAACATCACATTCCGGAGGGTCTCATGGACCGTAAACGTGAAGAATTTTGCAGTTTCACCCAAGGCCGACTTTCTGTGGATGCCTATAGCAGGGAGTTTGGTAATCTCCCCCGATATGCAACTGAGGAAGTGTCTACTGACGCCAAGAAGCAAGCAAGGTTTCGTAAGGGCCTTAGTCCTGAGCTTCGCCGCGACCTCCGTCTGCATGAGTGCACATCTTTTTCGAAACTTGTCAACAAAGCCATCAGTGCTGAAACTGGTCAGACTGACTATGACGCAACACGCAAGCATGGACGTGACATGGGTTCCTCATCCGGTGCTGGTCCTCAGAAGCGCCGCGTGTGGGTACCCAACACTGCCCTGCCACCCAGGTTCACACCGAGGCCATCTTTCCAGGCGCCTCGCCCTGTTCAACAGTCTGCTCCAGCCAAGCCCTATGGGGGTTCAACTAACAATGCTCCTCCACGTACCAGTTCCGTGACTTGTTTCAAGTGTGGGGAATCTGGTCACTATATGCGTGAATGCCCCCAGACCAACCCCAATCAATCTGCTAAAGCTGTTGGCCGTGGCAAGCCGACAGGAAAAGTATTCCACGCCAAGCCGGTCACCGCTTCACGTGGCCATGTCAACTGCATCTCTGCCGAAGAAGCTCAAGAGGATCCCAACGTCGTTCTCGGTACGCTTCTTGTTAATTGCCACCCGGCATCTGTTCTTTTCGATACAGGAGCCTCTCATTCTTTTATATCCGAAAGTTATGCTCGTCTGCATAACGTTGCATTCTGTGACATGCCATCCACTATGGAAATCTCTACCCCTGGTTCTAGATGGCAGACCTCTAGGGTAAGTTATGGAAATGAGATCCAAGTCGACAGACTTGTTTTCCTCGCGTCTTTGATAGCCCTTAAATCTTCAGATATTAATATCATTCTGGGTATGGACTGGATGTCGGCTCATCATGCCCAAATCGATTGCTTCTCTAGGACTGTTCAACTCACCCATCCTTCAGGAAAGATAGTTAATGTCTTGACCCGAATAGCCAAGCGACAATTATATTCTCTTAACGCCAGCCCTTTGCCAGACCTTGAGGACGTTCCGGTAGTCCGTGACTTCCTGGATGTCTTTCCAGAGGAATTGCCAGGTGTTCCACCTGACAGGGATTTTGAGTTTGTAATAGACCTCATTCCAGGAACCGTTCCGATTGCTAGAAGACCTTATAAGATGGCACCACTAGAACTAGCCGAGCTTAAGAAACAACTCGATGAGTCCTTGAAAAAGGGTTTCATCCGACCTAGTTCATCTCCGTGGGCTTGCCCCGTCCTATTCGTCAAGAAGAAGGATGGTACGGACCAGATGGTTGTAGATTACCGACCTGTCAATTTGGTCACAATCAAGAACAAATATCCACTTCCCAGGATCAACGACCTGTACGATCAACTCGCTGGATCCTCAGTCTTCTCCAAGATGGATTTGAGGTTGGGCTACCACCAAATCAAAATCAGGAACGGGGACATTCCTAAAACGGCCTTTGTTACTCGTTACGGCCAATACGAGTACACCGTCATGTCCTTCGGATTAACCAATGCTCCAGCCACCTTTTCTCGGTTAATGAACTCAATCTTCATGGAGTATTTGGATAAATTCGTCGTGGTTTACCTCGATGATATACTCATCTACTCCAAGAACGAGGAAGAACATGCCGAACATCTAAGGCTAGTGTTGCAGAAACTTCGAGAGCATCGCCTTTATGCCAAATTTTCTAAATGTGAATTCTAGTTGTCAGAAGTGACCTATCTGGGTCATGTAATATCTGGTAAAGGTATTGCTGTTAACCCTGAGCGAGTTCAAGCCGTCCTTAATTGGACTCCACCCGAATCGGTCAAGCAAGTTCGGAGTTTTCTGGGCTTAGCGAGTTATTGTCGTCGCTTTGTCGAGAACTTCTCCAAAGTTGCCAAACCTCTAACCGAACTCCTCAAGAAAGATAAAAAGTTCGAATGGACTCCACAATGTGAGCACAGCTTTCAGGAACTGAAAAGATGCCTGACCTCTGCTCCCGTACTGGTACCGCCAGACTTCTCTAAGGACTTTGTTATCTACTGCGACGCTTCGCGACAAGGACTAGGTTGCATTCTCATGCAAGATCGACACGTAATTGCCTACACTTCACGGCAATTGCACCCACATGAGGAGAATTATCCTACTCATGATCTAGAGCTTGCAGCCGTAGTCTATGCACTTAAGACCTGGCGACATTACCTCCTCGGTAATCGTTGCGAAATATTCACTGATCACCAAAGTCTGAAGTATATTTTCACCCAACCGGATTTGAATCTCAGGCAGAGACGTTGGGTTGAATTGATCACCGACTTCGACTTAGGAATAACCTACACCCCAGGGAAAGCCAACGTCATGGCTGATGCGCTAAGTCGTAAATCTTATTGTAACAACCTGATGTTACAACAAAGTCAACCGCTTCTCCATGAGGAATTTCGGAAGCTTAACCTTCATATTGTTCCTCAAGGTTTTCTCTCCACCATGGTGGCAAAACCTACCCTTACGGATCAAATTATCAAAGCACAGAAGGTAGATCCGGGAATCTCCCGCATCAAGAGGAACATTCAGAAAGGAATTGCGAATTGTTTCTCCATTAATGATCAAGGAGTCGTATACTTCGGGAATCGATTAGTAGTTCCCAAAGTGCGCAACCTAAGGCGATTAATCCTTAAGGAAGCTCATGAATCTCCTCTCACTATTCATCCCGGTAGTACTAAGATGTATCAGGACCTACGCCAGAGGTTCTGGTGGACTAGGATGAAGAGAGAAATTGCTCAGTATATTGCTAACTGCGACGTCTGTCGTCGTGTAAAAGCAGAGCACCAACGGCCTCCTGGCACCCTTCAACCCTTAGCTATTCCTGAATGGAAATGGGATAAAATTGGTATGGATTTTATTACCGGTTTTCCCAGGACCAAGAGAGGGAATAATGCTATCTTCGTCGTGGTCGATCGTCTTTCCAAAGTAGCCCATTTCCTACCTGTTCGAGAGAGTATAACCGCTAGCCAGCTGGCAGACCTATACATCTCCCGAATAGTGTCCCTTCATGGTGTCCCTTTGGAAATTAACTCGGATCGAGGAAGTCTTTTCACCTCTCGATTTTGGGAAAGTTTCCAAAATGCTAT
This sequence comes from Triticum aestivum, assembly GCF_018294505.1. Taxonomy (NCBI): domain Eukaryota; kingdom Viridiplantae; phylum Streptophyta; class Magnoliopsida; order Poales; family Poaceae; genus Triticum; species Triticum aestivum. The sequence continues at coordinate 201,345,131 of NC_057800.1, read as the reverse complement.
GGGAACCCGTCTTTCCTTTAGCACCGCTTTCCACCCTCAGTCGAGTGGTCAAGTGGAACGCGTCAACCAAATTCTAGAAGACATGCTTCGAGCCTCTGTTATCTCATTCGGAATGGACTGGGAGAAGTGCCTTCCGTTTGCCGAATTCGCTTACAACAACAGCTATCAATCTAGCTTGGGTAAAGCCCCTTTTGAAGTTCTCTATGGACGACGATGTCGAACACCCCTTAACTGGTCAGAGACCGGGGAAAGACAATTCTTTGGCCCGGATATGATTCAGGAAGCAGAAGAACAAGTTCGTATCGTTCGTGAAAAGTTGAAAACAGCCCAATCCCGTCAAAAGAGTCAATATGACCGAAAACATAAGGCTATGACTTTCGAGGTTGACGAGAAGGCCTATCTTCGGGTCACCCCTCTGAAGGGAACCCATCGTTTCGGTATCAAAGGCAAATTGGCTCCTCGTTACATTGGACCTTTTCGCATTCTTGCCAAACGAGGAGAAGTTGCCTACCAGTTGGAACTACCTCCACACCTCTCCAGAGTTCACGATGTCTTCCACGTTTCTCAACTCAGGCGTTGCTTCTCGGATCCTATCCGTGAAGTGGACCACGAAACGCTTGATCTCCAAGATGATCTTACATATCGAGAGTACCCCATTCGTATCCTCGATCAGGCCGAACGTACCACCCGACGTCATAATATCAAGTTTCTCAAGGTTCAATGGTCGCACCATTCTGAGGATGAAGCAACTTGGGAAAGGGAGGATCGTCTTCGACTCGAGTACCCCGCCTTCTTCCCGGAGGAACCCAAATCTCGGGACGAGATTCTTTTGAGTGGGGGTGAGTTGTCACAACCTAGCTAGTCATGCATTAGAGTGTTGCATCATGTTTACTCTTTCATCAGAAACTTGAAATGGGGATGACAGAACCCCCAGTCCCCTCTGAAACCAACTAGGGTTACTAAAATAATTTTTCAATGAACCTGAAATGCCCTTCTAAAATGCCCATCATTTTTGTCTTGGTTCAGAACCTCTGCCAAAAATGGTGCACATTTTCCTAGGCCATCCTAGGGTTTTTGAATTAAATCATAAATATTTGAATTTGGGCATTTAAAATAATATAAAATATTTAAATGCTCAAATATCTCCAAACTAAAATGTTTCATGTTGGAAATAATCCAACTATGGGCCAGGAATAGTTTGGTGATTTTTGAAGTTGCCTAGGTATTTTATTAAATTCAACAAAGTTGCAGATTTATATTAAATAAATCAGAAAACAGAAAAAAAGGGGAAAACTTACCTAGCGCCACCGCAGGCCCACCAGCCAGCCCACCTGGCCGGCCCAGCCCGGCCACCGCTCCAGCGAGCTGCTTGGCTTGCCAGGCAGGCAGCCAAGGTGCTCGGCGGCGGCACCGCAGCTCGCCACGCAGCTGCACGCCGCCCGGCCTCCCCCTCTCGCCGCCCTGATGGCCTGGACGAGCTCCACGTCGCGCCCCGAGCCTCCTGGACACCTCCATTCGCCCCCAGTTCCTCTCCCTCGCGCTCCCACGCCATGGCCGACGCCACCGTCGCCGCACCACCGCCGTAGCCGTGCTCCCCGTCGTCTCCACGCCGCGCCACCCTGTCCAGAAGCTCCGCCGTCCTCTACTCCTTCGAGCTAGCCGAGCCCCGAGCGCTCGCGTGCCTCGAAGCCGCCGCACCAACCTCGCCCGAACCGCCATCGCCGGAGATCCCCTTCGCCGTCGCCGCCGCAGCAGCTCGTCCCCGACCACGCCGTCCTTTCCATCAAGACCGCAGTGAGCTGGGCTAACTTCCCCTTCCTCTCTTTCTCTCTCTCGAGCACCACAGCGAGCGCACCAAGCTCACCCGCACGCGCCGTCGCGGACCTCGTCGCCGACGTGCTTCCGGCCACACTCCGGCCACAAGATGGTGTCCATCTTACTCACCGAGTCCCACAGCACCTAGCTAGCCACTCCACGAGCCTCACCGACCCCCCTAGCGCCAAGTTCATCCTCGACCGAACCCCGGTGGCCGCCAAAGTCGTCGCCGGCGCCAACTCCGGCTACCCCGACCCCAACGGACTCCGCCAAGAGCTGCGGTTTGTCCTCAGCTCCACTCCGGTGGTCTCCGCGGCCCCTTTGGTGGCCGAAATGGCCAAAACCACTCCCGCCGCCGCGTCTGGCTCGCCAGCGGCTAAACGCCGGCGTCGCCGGCTTTGACTTTGACCACGGGTGGGCCCTGGTTGACTCCCCTGAGTCAATGACAGGTGGGGCCCAGCCCTGCTAATTATACATGATTAGTTTTAATCAAATCTTAATTAAAATAATCACCCTGACATGCGGGACCCACTGTCAGGTTTGACCCAGACCTGTTCCGTTGACCTGCTGATGTCACACTGACGTCAGGCTGACGCAGTAATTAATTTCTGGATTTAATTTAAATCAGGAAATTCCAGAATATTATTTAAACTTCAAAAATTCATAACTTTTATTCTGTATCTCCAAATTGGACAAATTATATATGAAAAATGATCAGAAAAATCCAATCTATCCATCTGTACTATTTTCATGCATGAGCAAACAAGTTAAATTGATGTTTTAAGCAGAACAAGGAAAAGCACTTTAAAAGGCCATATTTGAATTTGAAATTTGAATCCTTGATTCAAATTTGTTCAAACCCCTCTGATTTTAGTTGCATTAGCCCAACACACTCATATTGCTATGTTTCATGCATGCATCATATTGTTGCACATTGTTTGGTGATGGTTGTCTATCGGTGTCCTTTGCGACAGGTTCTGCCCCCGAGGAGTACCGTGATTACCCTAACGAAGAACCATATCAGTGCATCGAACCATCAGGCAAGCAACCAACCATTTGATCATATCGATACAATCCCATGTTCTCGCTCCTGCTCTCTTTTACTGCATTAAGACAACGCAATTCAAACTGCTGTGTGCTATGGTAGTTGAACCCATTTCCTCTGCATGACCTGTCATTGCCACAGTAACTAGATGAAACCCACTAGCATGTGTAGGAGTTGATTGAGCCCTATGTATGTGTTGTTCCTACCTTGCTATGCCTGCTATGCTTAGAGTCGTGTCAGGTCTGGTCCATCTGGGTGATGGGCTAGAGTGAAATGATTATGTCGGTAATGAGAGTGGTGTGGTGAACACGATTTGGTAAAGGTATCGATGAGAGGCCATGTAGGAGTACATGGTGGGTTGTTTCATTGAAGCCGACCTTAAGCACTGAGATCTGTATGTGTGATTTAAGAATCAGCTACTACCATGCATTGGGCCCGAAACCAATGGACCCTCTCGGCTTCTTATTCACCCTAGTTCTCCGTCCAGGAGTTGCAAGTAGTTTCTGGTGTTTGTAGCCTACTGGAGGCCGTGGACAGCGCTGACCGGAGGGGTGGGCTGTGATGCGGTAGGTACGTGGCCGGGTGTACCGAATACCCGTTAGGTATCTCGGGAACCCTGTTCACATCGTTCGGGGCCGTATGGGAAACCTCGGCCGGACTCCCTGCGGATGGAACCTGAATAGGCGATAAACCTGGACTGGAGGCTTAGGTGATTAGGTAGGTCGTGGCCGACACCCACGTTGGGCTTCCGCTTGAAGGTTGCCGAGTACATGTCGTGTAAACGACGGTAAGTGGTGAGAGCGTGTATGAAGAAGTACCCCCTGCAGGGTTAACATGATCTATTCGAATAGCCGCGTCCGCGGTAAAGGACTACTTGGTTGCCTATACAGTTCATAGACAAGTAAATGGAAACTGTTAAAAACCTCAAGATAAGTGTGAGTGCCGAGGATGGCTCTTCCGTAGGAAGACGGAGGCGGATCCTCGGTAGTGTATTGAAGTGGTGAGTAGTGGACTCGTGTGCGCAAAACCATTTCAAGTTGGAGTATCGTAGGTTAGCCTAGCCAAGAGTCAATGCTGGCTTGCTGCAATAACTCCACCAACCCTTCTTGATACTATGCATGTATGTAGGATCTGATGTAAGTCTTGCTGAGTACCTTTGTACTCATGTTGCTATAATCTACATTTTTACAGAAGACGCTGCAACCCCTTCTGATGCGTTCTATGTAGACGTTGACATCAACGAGTAGGCTAAAGACCCAGGTGGTGACCCTGAGCTTGTGAAGGACCACGTAGTATAGCTAGGCTATCCAAGCCTCTTTTATTTTACTAGTTGTCTGTACTCAGACAAGTTACTTCCGCTGCTGGTTTGTATGACTGTATGACTTGTATGTGGGGTCGTGAGACCCGTACCTTTGTGTATGTTATGTATGGCTCACTGAGCCTTAAATAAAGTACTTGTGTCATAGAGTCATGTTGTGATGCTTCGTTGTATTTGCACATATCGAGCATATTGTGTGTATGATTGAAATGCTTGGTATGTGTGGGATCTGACTATCTAGTTGTTTATCTTTGGTAGCCTCTCTTACCGGGAAATGTCTCCTAGTGTTACCGCTGAGCCATGGTAGCTTGCTACTGCTCTGGAACACTTAGGCTGGCCGGCATGTGTCCTTCTTCGTTCCTGTGTCTGTCCCTTCGGGGAAATGTCACGCTTTGAGTACCGGAGTCCTGTTAGCCCGCTACAGCCCGGTTTACCGGAGTCCTGCTAGCCCAGTGCTACAGCCCGGACCCACTTGCTGATGACCGACACGTTCGAAGCTGGGTCATGGATGCCTGTCCCTGTAAGTCTGTGCCACTTTGGGTTTACGACTAGTCATGTCAGCCCGGGCTCTTTATCATATGGATGCTAGCGACACTATCATATACGTGAGCCAAAAGGCGCAAACGGTCCCGGGAAAAGGTAAGACGACACCCGTGGGGATACCGTGCGTGAGGCCGCAAAGTGATATGAGGTGTTACCAGCTAGATCGATGTGACATCGAGTCGGGGTCCTGACATTAAGTGTCATCCCTGGATCGGTATGCTGACACACACAGTACTCGAGGATTTATAACAGAGGTATATCACATGTATAAGTAACGTAAAATACTATTACCTTAATCAAAAATAGCGGAAGCAACAAGGTTGTGGATTCCCATCAACACCAACGGCAAAGTTGAGTGTAGAAATCGTAACCCTAACGTATCACTTACTCGTCGTAAGAAACCTGCAACATGAGACGTTGCAGCCCGAAACGGGTCAGTACATTGAATGTATTGGCAAATTCACACCATAGAGAAAATGATGAACAATGGCTATCACTATGTGCATATATGACTGGTGGAAAAGCTCTATGGTTATAATGTTTTTGCGAAAACCCAATTTTTCCCTACTACAAAGGAATACATTTATTTAACTATCATGGTTGTTGTTAAACATTGAGAATGGTTGACAACATTCTCAATCCCAATAACATCATTAAACCCAACAATATTCATTTAAAGTAACATGATGAGATCAACAGGATAATCCAAGAACTAGATACTCAAGATGTCCATAACCGGGGACACGGCTAACCATGATTAGTTTATACACTCTGTAGAGGTTTGCGCACTTTTCCCCACAAGACTCGATCACCTCCATTTGGTTTCTCGCACTACATGGTGTTTGAGAAGACGAATGACCGAGACATAGTCTTTCAGAAGCGCTAGCACCTTACGATTGGGTAGACCGTACCACCTACATCCCCTACATCTGCTAGTCTACCACTTTAAGAGTTCGCACGACTTAATCAGCAATGCTAGAGCCCATAATAACTTGTGGCTGCACACGGAAGGTTCTAGCATGAATAATCTTATGATCCCTTTGAGCCTGGGTGGTGGGCCATAGGATGATCACACGGTATATCCCCGAGATCTCCTAGGACAACACTGGTATATCCCCAGGTGTCCGGGCAAGTCCACTGGTATATCCCCAGGGTGCCCCTAGCAATCCACCCAGATGTGTATTTAAGTTGCCACCTTAAGTTGAACCATTAAATAACAATCTCACATCTGTCATGGATTTCTCTCATACCCAAACCACCTACGAGCATAGCATGACACTATAAGCATAACGTAAGAGTAACTCCCAAGGGTTTGATAATAATCATGTAATAGGTACTACCTCATCAACTACTTCCCAATACCCACAATTTAATTAGATCCTATTCGTGCAATGTTTGAGGTTTGATCTAATGCAACAAAAACTGGGAATGAAAGAGGTATGATCAAAGTGTGAACTTGCCTTACTGATGACCCGCGAAACCTAACGATTCGAAGTAACAGGCGGCGCACTCCGGGTATTCTATCACAGACAAACAAACAAGCATACAATAAGTACTCATCTAAAGCACAGGTAAAACTCAAATAAGAGATCTAACCAGAAGGTTCAACTTAAGAACTCCGGTTGGTAAAAAGAATCAAATCGAGCAAAGCAACGAAAATCAAACTGCGAAAGAAAACAACTTCATTCTAGTAATCTGCATCTAGGGCAAATTTTACAGTAGCAAAATCTTGTTTAAGTTGGTTAAACGGATAAAGGGTTTCGAGACGAATCCCTAGGCGCTTGAATCGCCTGATTCCGATAAACAGCGAAAAGTTAAACTAAAACAAAAATCGGATCAGGAATCGCGATCAGAAAAATCACGGATTTAATCCGAGAAAAAGAAAAACGACGAACGCCGATTTTTTTCTTTTTTTTTTCTCTTTTTTTTAGTTATTCCGCTCGGAAGAAAAATAAAAAGAAATACTCAACAGACTCCAAAAATTCTGAAATAATTTTTCACGGGCTTCTAACATCAAGCCGCACAAGGTGAACAATTATTTGGGCCCTAAATGCAATTTTGAAAAACGCACATTTTTTCTAAATTCAAATAAAACACCGAAAAACTCCGAAATAAAATCTTATTTGATTTTTTTATTAAATCCTCAATATTTCTTTATTTTTGGAAAGTCATTTTATTGCCTCTCTCATATTTTTGTAATAGAAATAATTGATGATAAAATAAATAAAATCAAATGATCCTATTCTCAACATTTGAGAAAACTCAAATATGAAAATAACGAAATCCCCAACTCTCTCCGTGGGTCATTGAGTTGCGTAAAGTTTCAGAATTGGAAATATTTTCCAAATGAAATTCAAATATTTTCAACACCCATGTCATTTAAATAAATGGAAGAAGTCATGTCATCTTCTCTCCAGGGTTTTGTGATGAAAAGAATTCGAATTCTCGGGGATCAAAAGAAAAAGGTGAAAGTTTGGGAAAGTCCTTTTATTCCCTCTCATTTAACTTTTAGAAAGTTTCGAATTTCACTCACTTTCAGACAATCAATCAAATCTATCTATTTGTTTATAACATTCCAAAATTTAGAATTTTGGGATGTTACAAACCTACCACCCTTAAAATGAATCTCGTCCTCGAGATTCGGAGAGGCTAGCAAGAAATAGGTTAGGGTTTGGGGGTCTCCTCAAAATCCATCGATCATCACATGGTGTCTGGGGTGCTACCACCCTTAGAAACATGGTAACGGTTCCATGTAAACTCATATACTCCATCCTTATTGCTGATAGTGTTGGTCTTCTCAAATCCTCGGAAAATTCCTTCTTTGGCTCTTCCGGTAGTGGCATAACCTTTACCTCAATTCTTCTGTCCTTTCTTCTTGGTAAGGTTATTCCGAGATTGGGTCTTCTTACCTGATGGGTTTGGCGCCAATACTAAACAACTATCGATATCTCATGGTGGTCAACCATTTATGGTTTCGCCTGCAGGAAACGGGTCTGGTTGATCCTCACTGTATAACCTACAGTTGGCAACAACTGCCGTGTACAAGGGAAAATGCTTATACCATTCTAAGTTTAAACAGGGTTTTGATCGTCGTCTCTTGACTATAGGTAAGTCACTCAGATTTACCGTCCCACATAGGAAGGCGAATAATAAGAGTAAGTCGGTATGGTGATCAATCCACCCCGCACCCAAATCATTACCTTGTATACGGTTTAGCGAATCTCGCATTCTAACACTCGGTCTTCCTCACAAGCATTGCAGAATTTCTCTTGTCGACGAACTAGTTTTGGATAAATCCATGGATTCTGCAAGCTGAACAATCATCTAACGTTTCTTCACAACTCTCAGGTTTTGCGTTACTCCTATAAAATCGTCTGTCGACAAAGGTATATCCTCTTCCAGGGTTTTTCCTTCAGCAAGAATGTGCTTGCTTCTTGGCAGGTCCTGGGGCCTGTGGGTTATGGCACACCACATCACTTGTAGTCCTTGAACTTATAATCGGGCAACTGATCATTATTCCAACTTCCAACTTCTTAGTATTCTTAAATCCATCCAATTGTACTGTCTTCCTTCCTTCTATTGGCACCAAACTAGGACATCATTACTTAGACTCATCATGGAGTTTCCATTGATCCATATTTCCGACATCATACCTCCTTTATATCCAATAGTAATTTATCTCTTCATCCTCATGGGATATCCCACATACCGAGATAAAAACTTATACTTATGGAGTCCATATTCCACATCATTATCCTTTCCAGGGTCAAGCATCCTTACAGGGGAATATTGGCCATCTCTGCATGGCACTTCTTCAATCTGGGAAACGTGAAACACTTCATGAACTCCTGACAGTCCTTCGGGTGACTCCAACTTGTTGGCCACTTCTCCCATATGCTCCAAAACTCGGTATGGTCCTACAAATCTCGGGGCTAACTGTCCCTTCACTCCAAATCGTTTAACTCCTCGCAGAGGGGACGAAGACCTGTTCTGTCTCCAATCTCATAGACTACCTCCTTGAGTTTTCGAGTCTACATATCTCCTCTACCTGGACTGAGCTAGCTTCAGTCTGTCTCGAATCAACTTAACATTCTCTTCTGACTCCTTGATCACATTTGGTCCGAACAACTGACGGTCTCCAACTTCATCCCACATACTCTTGGGGTATCACACATATCGAGACAAAACTCGTATTCATTTTGTCTGAAATCCACTCAGTGGAGTATCCTTATCTTTTCCAGGGGTCAACGGTTCTTATAGGGTACTACCACCCTTAAAATGCACAAATCTTCCATAGACCATATTTCTCTTATCCTCAAAAATGGTCAAAATCCTTCTTCATAGAGTAACAACTCATAAAATCCACATCAGTACCAATGATGCTAACTTTATTCATTCTCAAATGATTACCATCTCTCGCTTTTCCATTACATGTCTCAACTCAACACCTCAATATAAAAGAAAATGTTCTCACTTCTACTACTCCATTTCTTTTGTTGCAAACTCAACTATCTAGCACAAGTTTCCTTTTCCTTGGGGCATTCTCTGGCAAAGTGCCTTGCTCCATTACAACTAGAACATATTACTTCTGACAAGTATCGAGGTTTCCTTTTTGGTCAACTATTGAGGTAGTGCCCTGACACCTTGCACCTGTAGCAGGTGATATGACTCAGGTCCCTCCTGGGCTCCAATCAGTTTCTCTTCCTGGACTTGTCCATTCCAATCAGGGCTTCTATTTCCTGTGGGTCATATTCTAATTCCTCTGTCAGGAATTCTACTAGATCCTCATTCATACAATTCTGGGAGATGTGTCCTTCTTCTCCACATGAATAGCAAGATGTGGTGCAGGGTTTAATTGGTTCTTCTTTGGATGTGTCCTCCACTTCTCCCTTCATCACAGGTTCTTTCAAAATTTCCGTTAGGGCTCCTTTCATTGCTTCTTTCTTCTGCTGGATGTTTCTTGGTACCATGGGGTAAATGTGACACTATGCAGGGTAGTGGGTAGTCCCTTCACACAAGAAACAAGTAATCTGCCTAACTGGGCATTCTTCAACTGGGTGACTTCCTTCACAATTAGGGCATTCAACCTTGTATTCTTTATGGGTGTGTCCTATTTCTCCACAAATCTTGCATGCAAAAGGTTCCTTCATATCCTTTCCATAAGGCTTCAACTTCTGGGGCACAAGGTGAGATCTTTGCAGAGTCAACTTTAATTCTCTTCAAGTGGTTACTCCTTGCCATCCATTGATGGTTTGGTACATTCTCCACCAAGTAGCAGCACCTCTTTCAGAGCACTGAAGAGCATGCTGGGTCATATCCTTTCCGACTACAGGGTTATTCTTCATGTGATCCTCCATGTTCTGAATCCATCGGTCTGTCTCCAATTGACTCATCGGTCTAGAAAATACAAGCTCATCTCCATTCATCCTCTATTGGGTCCAAGGGTTTTGGGGTGAGATAAGAGAGAGAGAGAGGGATGCACAATACAAACAAAAGTTCTGAAAAGACAGATTTTATTTGTGGCTGTCAGGAAAAACATCAAACAAATGACAACTCACAAACATCGCATCTAACGTAGGTATATAACAGGGGTTTGGTCTTCTAAAAATAAATCTTCAACGTCTCCAAACTCTTCAAGCCTTGTTCATGCCTCTAATGGCTTCTTCCGATCATGCTTGTCTTTCTCAAATCCTTTTGCCAGATCATTTCTGTTGTCGCAAAGTCTATCATGACGTCCTTTAATATTCTGGAATTGCATTCCAAACTTCTAGTTTCAACATCCTTCGCATGAACCATGGTCCTATTGTCCTTCAGTTCCTGACAAATCTCCGGTATCTCGAGGTTTTAGCTCCTCCAGCTTGGCTACTTTTAGCTTTTGGTTCCTGAGTTCTTCATGAAATGCTTCCTTGTCTAATACGGCTTCATGGAGCTCCACCTTAAACTTCTTGATGTACTACTCCAGATCCTGGCGATACACCGGCCTAGGTTAAAACTTCATCTTACTAATAGGTGCTCCATCAGCCTTCTTCCATGAAATCCATTCTAAAGAAATGCATCCTTAACTCAGCACGGTGACAATAGCATCAGCGGGCGATGACATCATGGATAACCATGTTTCTACCCTTGTCATTCCCATGAGCTATCATTCCATAGTTGATATCTCCTGCCTTAGGGTTTTCTTGACAAAACTTTGAGTTCTCATGCTTCATGCTCCGGTCTTTCTCCGATACACCTTGACCTCAGGTATTGACAACTTCCATGGTCTGCCAAGTTACATAAGGGTTGCCTTCCTAGGTCACACAAATCTGAAAATTCATCAGAGCCTCCAATTTTCCTAGTCTTCAGAGTCTTCAACAGTTTGTAGTTTCCATTATTTAGATGCACGAAAAATACCCTTCATTCCGAAGTGGTCTTAGTTGTCCGATATCTTGTGCTTCTTGGAGTGGTCTCATCAGTCGAATCTTCGTGTGGTCAAAAGGGGAAAGGGGTATGGTCTCACTAAAAGGGAATATTTGAATAAGCTCAGAAGAGAAGAGAGGTAAAAGATCTTTTTGAAAGGGAAAGTTGTAGAGAAAAATCTTTGCTATGGGCTTGCCCGTTTCTAGGGTCACGTCCTACAGTCAACATGTGCTCTGATACCATCTTGTAGTGACCCGACCCGAATGGATCAAGTCTCTGTGCTTAAGTGTCATCCCTGGATCAGTATGCTGACACACACAGTACTCGAGGATTTATAACAGAGGTAAATCACATGTATAAGTAACGTAAAATACTATTACCTCAATCCAAAATAGCGGAAGCACTACTAGAAAAAGGGCTATAGATGGGATTGACACTAATGGCGCACCAGACAAGCGGTGCGCCATTAGTATATACTAATGGCGCACCACCTTCTGATACTGTAAGTGCATCTAGTGCCACCCCTAGTTGGTTTTGGAGTATTGACGACAAGCCTAGTTGAGGGACTAATGTGTTTGTGAGAATTGCAGGAAAACACAGGTAGAAGTCCCTCATTGATTCGGTTTTACTACCAGAGATGACCCCTAAAAATGTATGAAGACATTGAAGACAAAGGTGGTATATGAAGATATTCACATTGAAGACTATGACAACAGAAGACACGTTATGAAGCCTATGGAACTCGAAGACTTAGATCCTTCGTAGTTCTTTTTATTCTTGTTGAGTCATAGGAACCACCATACTGTTAAGTGAGGTCCAGGAGAACCAGTCAGAATGACTGAAGTGATGCCTAAATCAAAAACCTATGTCTTCGAGTGAAGACAATGAGAGCGAATCTTGTCCAGATCCGGACAAGTCAGCTTTGCTTGTAGCCCAAGTAAAGTTGCCATGAGAGTTCAAAAGCTGACCGTTGAGACACGTGTCAGTTCCTTAGTGACCCAGGGTCATTTCGGACAAATCAGGTCGGGTTGCCAAGTGGCTATAAATAGCCCACCCCCACAACCATAAACGGCTGGCTGCTCAGATTTCAGTGCACGGCTTTTGTCGTTTGAGAGCAACCCACCTCGAAGCCTTTGAGAGAAAATTCCTAGTGAGGAGAAAAGCCCTAACCACCCAGAGCCAGAGTAAATTGGGCATCACTTGAGTCTTCTTGTCTGTGTGATCTGAAGACTTATTACACTTGAGGACTGTGAATCCTCCAGATGGCTAGGCGTCGCGTTTAGAGCATCCAAGAGACATTGTGGATTGCCAGTGAACAAAGTCTGTGAAGGTTTGGGAGTCTACCTTGAAGACTTACCAAAGTGATTGGGCGAGGACTAAGTGACCTTAGCTCAAGGAGAATACAGTGAGGACTTGGTGTCCTGAACTGTGTGTTCAGGACTGGGTGTCCGGGACTGTGTGTCCTACGGTTTAAATACCTAGCCGCTCCAACCAGACGTACAGTTGTCACAGCAACTGGAACTGGTCCAACATATCATTGTCTTCAACGAGTCACTGGTTTCATCTTCACTTCCTTCTCTTGTTGTTACTCATTGTGAAGTCATTGCATGCTTGCTTTATCATTTGTCTTCACAACGTGAATGCATGATCTGTTTGGCTTCATAACTTCTTCCTACTTGATCCTTATTACACTGAAGCTGTTTGTCACTGTGCTTTCACTCTATTGAATACATGACCATGGCTGGCCTAGTGTAATCTAACTTCCGCTGCATAGTAATAGGCATAATCTTCACTATTTGTCTTCATAACTCCCAAGTTTTGAAGACTTTCTTAAAAATCGCCTATTCACCCCCCCTCTAGTCGATATAACGCACTTTCTATTGGCATCAGAGCAAGGTGCTCCCTTGTTCTGTGTGATTCGGTTTAACCACCTGGAGTTTTAGCTATGTCGACTGCAGGGTTAATCAAAGTCTCCGCTGCTTGCCCCGTCTTCGATGGAACTGAATATCCCTACTGGAAGAATAAGATGCGAATGCATCTTGAAGCCATTGATGTCGACCTATGGTATGTCGTCGAGAACGGCGTTCCCAAGGCTGGAGAATGTGTCACTGCTGCTGATGTCAAGAAGTTCACTCAACTGGACTCTACTGCCAAAAATATCATCTGTGGTCATCTGACAAAAGGACAGTATGGCCGTGTGAGTGCCTTGAAGACATCCAAGCTGGTCTGGGACTGGCTCTCCAAGGTCAATGAAGGCGTCTCAACCCAGAGAGATCAAAGAATCAGTGTTCTTCGCAACCTCTTCAACCGCTTCAAGCGAAATGACAATGAGAATGTCCAGCACACATTTGACCGACTCACTGACATCACAAATGAGCTTCAAGCCCTCGGTGCCACTGAAATCACCAAACATGAAATCGTCAAGACGCTGCTGAGATCACTTGATAGTTCGTTTGACATCCTGGCCCTGATGATTCAAGAACGTCCTGATTTCAAGACACTCGATCCATCTGACATACTTGAGAGGCTCAACACACATGAGTTTCAGCTTTCTAAGAAAAGAGATATCTACGGTCCAAACTATGGGCGAACTCACGCCTTGAAGGCAAAAGCTGTCTCCTCATCTGAAGAAGAATCTAACTGCAATTCTGATGATCCTGAAGACATTGGAAGAGAACTTGCAATGCTAGTGAAGAAGTTCCAAAAATTCACCAAGAAGAAAGGCTTTAGAAAATCTTCACGATCAAGCTCAAGGAATGATGAAGCTTCTGCTCATGACTACAAGAAGAAAGCATGTCACAAGTGCAAGAAAACTGGACACTTCATCTCTGAGTGTCCACAGTGGGACAATGAGAACAGAAGAAAGAAGAGGAGCAAGGAATATGATTCTGACGACAAGAAGAAGAAGAAATACTCAAAGTCTTCTTCCAAGTCTTCATCAAAGTCTTCATCACACAAGAAGAGCTCATCTGGCAAGGCACGTGCGTTTGTTGGAAAGGAGATGGATTCAGAGGAGGAGTCCGCATCTGAGGAGGCAGAGGTGGAGTCTGAGGAGGAGTCTGATTCTGGCATTGCGAGTCTGGCTACAGCATACGTCGCCAAGTCTATCTTCAACACTGAAGACAATGACTGCATCACCGACACCGACGCAAATGACAAGAACGACTCCACTCCTACCTACCGCTTCATGGCACGCGGTGCCAAGGTAAACACACGCACTACTCGCTATCAAACATCTAGTGACGATGACTCTGAATGTGATTCAAAACCTAGCTACAAAACACTTGCTAAAATTGCAACTGAACAACAGAAAGCTATGGAACATATTCAAAAACTGTTAGACAGAAGTGATGATCTGTTGGGTGCTGAAATGACTCGATCTGAATCCTTAATTGAAGACATAAAAAACCTTCACGTTAAGTATCAGGAACTTGAAGATCGTCATGATACTCTCTCAACAACTCATGAAAAGCTTTCTTATGATTATCTTCAAAGGAAGCAAGAACTTGAGAAATTGAGGGTGGCTCATGAAGATCTTCAAAAGGAAAACGAGTCACTTCGCTCCGAACAGATCAGTCCCGCTCAGGAAGGATTTGAACCACCATGTCTTAAATGCATTGAGCGTGATAATGCTAATTCTGTTGCTGAATGTTCCACTGCTACTGTTGTTGCAATATCTTCAACTGTTGACGTGGTAACTAACCCCTCTGCTGAGGATACCACTGCTATTGCTGATGAGAATGCTATGTTGAAGACATTGCTTGAAACAGGGATGTACAAAAGTCTTAAAGGACATCAGACACTATGTGATGTCCTCAAGAAGCAGATCCTGAATCGAAACTCTAGGAAAGAGGGTGTTGGATTTCTGAGGAAAATCAATGCAGATGGCTCTTACTGGAAACCTGAGCAGTACCCCAAAACCACATGGGTTGCTGCAAAGGAACTTTCAGCAGATCCATCCAACTTATCTGGCTTCACTTGTGCTAACCCCATTATCATTGATGAATCCTTTGATGCAAACTATAAACTGTTTAAGAATCAGAATGGTGAAGTGTTTGCCAGGTACATTGGTACTAACTGCAGGAATGGACCGCCTATGAAGAAGATCTGGGTTCCGAAAAAGTGTCTGGAAAATCTTCCTGTGAATGTCTTCATGGCACCTCACTTAAAGAAGACAAACCTCAGACCAAAGGCTTCATATGGTCCAAAGGCTTCATACAAATAGAGGACTCACCTGAGTCGCACTAACGCAAATATTTTGCAGGGAAACTATACTCAGGCATATGAATATGAGAGCGGTTCATTGAATCGTGTTCATGTGACCAAAAATTATTCTGCTTATTCCTATGAGTATTATTGTCCACCTGCTAGACTGTTTGCTAAGGATTCAAAGCCAAAATTCTCAGATGCTGCACTTAGACTTATTGCTTCTAAGCCACCCTTGAAGACGTGGGTGGTTAAGAAAGCTTAAATCTCTTTTGCAGGGAAAGGTCTCCAGCAGAAAAACAAAATCTTCTGATGCTATTGCTAGGGACCTTAAAAATCTTGTAGGGCGCAAGATAAAATGCCCGAATGGCATCATTATGTACTTTGCTCCTGAATCGCATGCTACTCTCCCTATTAGTCCTAATCTGGATCTAAGTTTTCATAACCCACTGGTTCGTCAAATGTTTATGCTTCACAATTCTCTTCGTGAAGCCTATCCCCCTAACTGCACTGTAGGGTACGACACCAGCGACTTCAAAGTCCTCAGAATGGATTATTGACAGTGGGTGTACAAATCACATGACTGGCAGAAGAAGCCTTCTTATGGACTCAACATTACGTCCATCCGATAAGAGCCACATCACATTTGTTGACACTGGTAAAAGTAAGGTATTGGGTCTAGGTAGAGTTGCAATCTCAAAGGATCAACACATGGATAAAGTCATGCTTGTTGAATCCCTTGGCTTCAACTTAATGTCTGTCTCAATGCTTTGCGATTTGAATATGATTGTAATGTTTGGAAAATATCGTTGCCTGGTGCTAATGGAATCTGACAAATCTCTAGTGTTTGAAGGGTATCAGAAAGGTGATTTGTACATGGTAGATTTCTCAGCAGGACCACAACTTGCAGTATGTCTTCTTGCAAAAGCTTCAGAATGCTGGCTTTGGCATCGGAGGCTTGGGCATGCTGGCATTAGGAACCTCCACACCCTTGCGAAGAAGAAGCATGTCATAGGCATCGAGGGCGTCAAGTTCAAGAAAGATCACTTATGCGGTGCCTGTGAAGCAGGGAAGATGACAAGGGCAAAACATCCTTCGAAGACAATCATGACTACTACTCAACCCTTCGAACTGCTTCACATGGATCTTTTCGGTCCCACTCACTACTCAACTTTTACTACTTCTGCTTGCCTCTATGGCTTCGTCATTGTTGATGATTACTCTAGATATACTTGGGTACACATAATCCTTTACAAGACTGAAGTGCAGGATGTCTTCAGACGCTTCTCCAATCGAGCCATGAACAATTTTGGCGCCAAGATAAAGCACATCAGAAGTGACAATGGCACTAAATTCAAGAACACTGGCCTTGATACATATCTTGATACCTTGGGCATCACACATGAATTCTCAGCTCCGTACACGCCACAGCAGAATGGCGTCGTCGAACGCAAGAACAGAACACTCATTGAAATGGCCAGAACAATGCTAGATGAATACAAGACTCCAAGAAAATTCTGGACTGAAGCCATTGATACTGCATGCCATACAATCAATCATGTTTATCTTCACAAGCTTCTGAACAAGACATCTTATGAACTCCTAACTGGCAAGAAGCCAAATGTCAGTTACTTCAGAGTATTTGGATCAAGGACCCACACCACACCTCTAAGTTTGCACCAAAAGCACATGAGGGCTTCATGCTTGGATACGGAAAGGATTCACACTCCTACAGAGTCTTCAATCTCTTCCATTATAAAGTGGTCGAAACAGTGGATGTGCGGTTTGATGAAACAAATGGTTCACAAAGAGAGCAACTGCCAAATGTGCTAGATGAAGTTCCAGCTAGTGAATCAATCAAGCTTATGGGAACTGGAGAGACTATACCTTCTGAAGCTCATCCTGAAGAAGAACTTATCATCTCAGCACCTGATCAACATGAAGACAATGCTCAACATGACGACATTCCTCCAAACAATAACGTAGATCAGCTAGAGCAAAGTCTTCACCCTGTGCATCCTCGTGTTGCAAATGAAGTGCAGATTGACAGAATAATTGACAGCATCAATGCACCTGGTCCACTCACTCGTTCAAGGGCAACTCAGCTAGCAAACTTCTGTGGGCATTTCGCATTCGTCTCAATATCAGAACCCAAGAAAGTTGAAGAAGCCTTCATGGAACTTGAATGGATTCAAGCTATGCAAGAAGAGCTTCAACAGTTTGAGCTGAATAATGTATGGGAACTGGTTAAGCGTCCTGATCCACGGAAGCACAACATAATAGGCACCAAATGGATATACCGCAACAAGCAAGATGAGCATGGTCAAGTTGTCAGAAACAAAGCTCGTCTCGTTGCTCAAGGATATACTCAAGTGGAGGGCATTGACTTCGATGAAACATTTGCTCCTGTGGCTAGGCCTGAAGCCATACGCATACTGCTGGCCTATGCAAATCATCATAACATACTTCTATATCAAATGGATGTGAAAAGTGCCTTTCTCAATGGCAAGATTGAAGAAGAAGTGTATGTTGCACAACCACCTGGCTTTGAAAATCCAAAACATCCTGATATGGTATACAAGCTCAACAAGGCACTGTATGGCCTCAAACAAGCCCCTAGGGCCTGGTATGATACACTCAAGTACTTTTTGAAGAGCAAAGGCTTCATACCTAGTTCCCTGGATCCCACTCTTTTCACGAAGACATACGATGGTGAACTGTTTGTGTGCCAAATATATGTGGATGACATTATCTTCGGCTGCATCAATCAGAAGTATAGTGAAGAGTTTGGATATATGATGCAAGAGCAATATCAGATGTCCATGATGGGGGAGCTGAAGTTCTTTCTTGGTCTTCAAATCCGACAACAGCGCAATGGCATCTTCATATCTCAAGAGAAGTATCTCAAAGATTGCCTGAAGAAGTTCGGTATGCAATACTGCAAAGGCTTCACAACACCAATGCCGGCCAAACATCATCTAGGTCCTGACGACAATGGTAAAGAGTTCGATCAAAAGGTATACCGCTCCATGATTGGGTCCTTGCTTTATTTATGTGCATCTAGGCCAGATATCATGCTTAGTGTTTGCATGTGTGCTCGATTTCAAGCGGCACCAAAGGAGTCGCATCACTTAGCTGTGAAGCGAATTCTTCAATATTTGGCTCACACCACAACTCTAGGATTATGGTATCCAAAGGGCTCAGAGTTTGATTTGGTTGGATTTTCGGATGCTTATTATGCTGGTGACAAAGTTGATCGCAAGTCTACATCAGGCACATGTCACTTTCTGGGACGATCACTTGTATGTTGGTCTTCAAAGAAGCAGAACTGTGTATCTATCTCCACTGCTGAATCTGAATACATTGCTGCTGGATCTTGCTGCGCTCAGCTTCTGTGGATGAAGCAAACACTCAAGGATTATGGCATTCATCTGAAGCAAGTGCCACTTTACTGCGACAACGAAAGCGCCATCAAGATTGCCAACAACCCAGTTCAGCACTCGAAGACAAAGCACATTGAAATTCGTCATCACTTTCTCAGAGATCATGTTGTGAAGGAAGACATTGATATCATACACGTCAACACTGAAGAGCAATTGGCAGATATCTTCACCAAGCCCTTGGATGAGAAGAGGTTTTGCAAGTTACGGTGTGAGCTAAATATCTTGGAATCCTCAAATGTCCTGTGATCAGGCACACGTCCTAACACTTATGCATATTGATGACTTAGATGTGCAACACACAAAGTAAAGCATATCTTCAATCAATGAAGACATACATTCTAAGTGTGAATACATTAATGTGGAATTTGACTTCGGAGCGCCACGATAATTGTGCGCCGTGTCTCGGTCTAATACTTCCTATACGGTGGGTAACGCCACCACCAAACGTTCCATTTTGAAGTGTTTAACACATGGTGTTACGTTGCAATATCTTCACATTGGTTTGGCTTCGAACTTAACATATCTTCATGATTATCTTCACTATGATGATTATATATATATATATATATGCTCTAGTGTTATGTCCTCTACAGCATTCACTTATAGCTATGTCTTCTTGGTTGAATCTTTTGAACTAAGTGAATGTGATCGGACCCTAACCTCTCTATGCTTTCTATCCCAAACTCTATCTCTCCAAGTCATATGCATTCTGTTGAAACTGTCAAATGTCTTCACTGTGTCCTTGTCAGCTGAAGACATAGAGACAACCATAAGAGTCCGTTTTTAATGCTCATTCCTCCACATAAGATCCGGAGAAGCAGGAACGACCGCCCGACAATTTAGGCGTGCGTGGGACGTGGAACAAACCCCAAACTTCCGCTAACTGGCCACGCGTGCCTCAAATGCGAACCGCCAGGGGCACCTGCGTAATAGCACAGTGCCGCCTCTGAGTCTATAAATTCACACTTACCGCAGTCATTATCTCCTTCTTCCATCCTCGCACGAACCCTAGCGCCACTGCTAGCACTCGACGACGCCGGAGACGAAGTGCTTCGCTGCCGCAACCTCTCCAACGCCGTCCTCACGCCGACCGCGGACATCGTCCTCTCCGCCGTCGTCGTAGGTGTTTTCCATCGCCAAGTTAGGGCACGGAGGACTGAACTGCTCGGCATCAACTTCCTTCCGTCTAGCAGTTCCAGTGTGGTAAATAAAACTTCTTTTTACAGCCTCTTTTGATCTCTTGGTTCTGTCACTTTCAACCATAAGAAGTTTCTCTTCACACCAGTTAGATCTCTCGCTGCATCTCATAACATGCCTAGTATATTCACTTGTGCTTCATAAAGTAGTTAGATTCCTCACTTGTACTGATCTATGGGTTCGTACAAATCTGGAACCAACTTCTTATCTATAAGTGAATGTCTTCGCACAATGAGGTCAATGTCTTCTAAACTGATTAATCTTTAAAACCTTCTAAGAATGCATATGACCTCTTCCCCTTCCCTCGCACCTTAATGCTGTCACAGGTACATGTCCGTGGGAGAATCCTTTGGTTCTCATAGTCTGCATTCATTTGCAGAATTCCTATAGCATCACATAAACTCTCTTGAAGCCAGTTCCTGTTTGTCAAGAAAAAGAAAGCCTTTGAAGCCTTTGAATGTTTTGAAGCCTTTCAAGTTAAAGTTTATGGCTTCAGTTGTAGTAGCAAGAAAGGGGGGCAGACAGAGACGTGAGGGAACTTCCAAGGATCTGCCTGAAGACTTGGCAGAAATGTACAAAACAGATCCAGAAGAGAGCTATGGGCAGCGCAAAACCCGAATCCAATGGATTCGACGCTATTGGGCAGAACAGTGGTTCAAATACCGCTTCGTCACCCAGGAGTATGCTGAAAAGAATGCTATCAAGAGTCCATGGGGGATATCTTATACAAGAACCTTGTACCCAGGACCAGAGATGAAGCCATTGCTCAAGGCTTCTACCCATGCATGGTCCGAGGACCACAGCCTGATGATGCACATCCGTCGTCACTTCTCTGGTGTCGTGACGACAATCTCTTCAAGCGCAACTTTCAGTTTACCCAACAGTCAGCGAAGCTAAACAAGAAGAAATTTGGGCTTGACTTCAACCCTGGTCCCTCCTCACCAAGGGCAGATGGCACACACGACGCGGAACCCAATATCATCGGTCTGTTTGCCAATCTTGAGGGCCTGATCACCCACATCTTGGTCCAAGGGACTGCTGTGAATGACCCTCCAGCTGATTCTGAGTCTGATGAAGCTCCTGCTGTGCCGAAGCCAAAGCAGACAAAGAAACCAAAAGCTTCGAAGCCGGCCCCTGCCTCAAAAATCTCAAGGGCGAAGCCATTGAAAACTGCACCTCCTGAAGTCAGTGTGCAGTCTGAAGATGTATCCCGCATCTCCAAGCCCCTGAAGGATAAGGAGCCCTAGCAACACACAGGCAAAGAGCTCACTGCTGCTGCCATTCTGCGCAGTGAAGCCATTGATCTATCAAGCGATGAAGATCTGGGCGATGACGCAGTAGAACAGCTCATCAAAAGCAAGGAGGAAGCGGAAATCTTCAACAATCTGCCTCTCTTTGATGTTGCCATCATCCACAGCTTCATCGATGAATGGTTTGACACACCAGATATAAGCTTCAATGATCTGCAGCTGCCTGTTGGACTCAGCGTCGCCTTCCAAGGCGCAATTGCTCCAGAACTGGCCATTGCTCAGTGCATCGTTGAGCTGAAGCAGAAAATTGATCACGAAAAAGCTCAGTTCAAGAAGCACATGGCTAGTCTCGGCATGCAGGAAGTGAGAAGCTTCAAAATCATGCTGCATGATCTCAAAGAAAACTTTCTGAAGAAGCGTGCTAAAGCTCAAGGCTCGCGTGAAAGGATGAAGTCATTGGCTGACAAATGTGTTCAAGCCTACAACGAGGCTGAAAAGTGCAAGGCACTTGGG
The DNA here is from genome assembly GCF_018294505.1 of Triticum aestivum. Classification (NCBI taxonomy): domain Eukaryota; kingdom Viridiplantae; phylum Streptophyta; class Magnoliopsida; order Poales; family Poaceae; genus Triticum; species Triticum aestivum. Next base: position 201,323,402 of record NC_057800.1, on the reverse strand, counting down.
CGTCCAGGCATCGACCCCAAGATGGCCGCAAAGAAGAAGAAGCAGCCTGCTGTGAGTGAACCAGAGGCATCAAGACAAGCAGCCACTCCCATTGTCTTCCCAACTGCCATGACTGGCTCGAAGCCAAAGAGCCAGTCAACAGCTTCAGAGCTAAAGAAGACAAGAGCTGCAGAAGCTGAAGCCAGAAAGGAAGAGCTCTGAAGCCTCTCCTTCTGCCCCCAGTAAAAAGAAGCGCAAGACTAAGAAATCTAGGGCTGCTCCCACAGAGCCCTTGATAGTTGAACCCCTTTCTGTCATTCACCCCAATGCAGAAAGCAGACTAACAGTTCATGAGCCTGCTCCCACAGAGGCACCTGACGCTGAAGATATTCCAGCAGCCGACCCACTAGCTGCTGAAGACATTGGTCATCAGGACAATGTGCAAGGTGATGCAGCCCTTCCTCAGCTTGAAACAAGCGAACCCATCAGCATTGGTCGTCCTCTGACGCCAATGCCACAAGATGAGTCATGGGCGGATCGCCCTCAGGAGGAAGAAGACATTGAGGCCCAGCCCACTCCGACACCACAAGCGTCGTCTGCGTTCCGTAGGCTTCGCAAAGGTCCACGGCCTCAAGTCCAGTCTGCAGAAATTCTGGCTGCATCAGCCGAAGACAATGAAGAAGCACCTCCAGAACCCACTCCCTCGCTCCATCAATATGCAGTTCCCCAAGAGAACGTGCCTGAAGATGTCCCTCAAACTACTAACGCTGAAGCCAATGTGGAGCCTGCCCCACCAAATGCTTCAGCGGACAGCGAAGCCACTGAGCCAGACACTTCAGTTCCTGAGTCTGCTGCAGGTCCACAATTTGACTATCACATAGAGCACAGGCCTCATGTCCAGAAGCCAGTCCCAAGGCTTCCAAGGTTCCCAGGTCCTGCATCAGCACCTGGCTCCTTTGATGTAAACAGCTTCAAGGCAGACAACACATTTTTCGATAGCTCCAAGAACCCCTATTCAAGGAAAGGATTGTATCAGACAGGTTCTGGAGCTATTCACAGCGCAGCTATTATTCTTGCATCTTATACAACCAAGGTCGCATCTTCCCTCACAAGCGCCTTGAGGTTGAAGCTATTGTCTTGAGGAAGCTTTGGACTGCTTCAGGCAAGTGGGTCTGCTGCCGTTCGTGACTGATGAAGAGCACTGGAACGAAGAGCTTCTGCTTCAGTTTTATGCCACTCTCCACATCAAAGGCTACAACAGAGATCCGAAGACTTGGATCCTGGAGTGGATGACCGGAAATGTCCATCATGAAGCCAATGCATTTAACATCATTGAGCTCACCGGCCTGCCCACTCCAGGCGAATTCTTCGAGGAAGGCTGCCAATCACATTCTGAAGCTATTGAGAGTATTTTCTAGAGACCTGAACCCAATATGAGTCAGATGCTCTCAATGATGAAGCCATTGCCTCAGGATGCACCCTATCCAACTGAGTTCTTCGTTGAAGACCTAGAGTACCTGCCCAGGACCATATATCATATTATCCGGCGGACTCTCTGGCCCATTAAGGGACACTCTCCACATGCCAAGATTGAGGGTGCAATGAAGACTCTCATATTCTATATCATGCATGGCAAATGCTTCAACGCACAGGATCTTTTCATACGACAACTTGCTGCGTCAGGCTCGGACTTATTTGGTCTAAAAATATATGCCCCTTGGGTGATGAGGCTGATCAAACTGCACTCTACAATTTCGTATCAGCCCTCAGCCCGAAACCATCGCATCTTCCTGCCAGATGTGGATATCTCTGCTGAAGCAATATACCCTGAGCCTGCCAAGCAACCAATAAGTCTTCAGAATGCCGAACACCAGAGCTTCACGCAGAATGTTGAAGGTGTTGAAGCCATGTCCAGGTTCTATCCGATGGCTGGCACTACACGTGCACCAGCATCAACTGAAGCCACAGATAGCACAAACGCTCCAAGACCCAAGAAGCGTGCTCGTGTCCTCACTGACTGAGAGCTTCTTGTGGCCCTTCACCAAAAGAAAGATAGGCATCACGACTGGCTGAAACGTCAGATGAAGAGTTTCTTGGTGGATGTCAATCGTCTTCGAAACCTGGCCACCAAGAATGCCTTTGTTACACATGAGACTTGCCGTCGTACGTGGAAAGGGCTCTCAATGATCTGCACTGAAGCTGAACTTGAAGAGGATGGCTTCACAGAGCGCTTCAAATTTGACACCACACCTCCTAGGAGGGCTGTGATGCGCAACACACCGTCACTTGAAGACTCTGAGTATTCCTCATCTGCTGCCACCGTCACTGCGAGGATCATTGATGAAGATGATGATGCTACTTCACCACCACCTACCTCAGCACCTCAAAGCTCAGCACTGCCAAACAACTCCACCGACCCTGTTGCGCCTGGGAACGCGTAGAAAACTCTATGTCTTCAAACCTTTTTGGTCATTCCTGACAAAAGGGGGAGAAGCATATGATGTTTATAGTCTTCAAGCGGGTCAACATGGGCGGGTGCCTTGTTTTGTTATACTTTGCTTCGTGTTTACAACTCTTGTTTTTGCTTCATTTGGTTCTTTTGAGTTGTAAACACTAAAACTCGATGGTCATCTGCTACTTGTTTACCACTCTGTTTGCGAAGATAAATTCCGCATGTGCGACGATAAATTCCGCACTCATCTCATTCTGCAGACGTCCATTTTCCATTATGCATGTCATTATCTTCATATACTTTCACATGCATAGTGGATTGTCATCATAAGCTGAAGCTGATCTCCACAAGTACAACCTGCCATGTGCATTTGCATTCCAAAAGCAAATTAACTTATATGCACATCTTCAGGGGGAGCTCTTGCAACTTATGAAGACAATTCCTTTACAAACTTCACACTTTATATTCCCCATTGAAAACTTCAACTAGTTTGTCATCAATCACCAAAAAGGGGGAGATTGTAAGTGCATCTAGTGCCACCCCTAGTTGGTTTCGGAGTATTGACGACAAGCCTAGTTGAGGGACTAATGTGTTTGTGAGAATTGCAGGAAAACACAGGTAGAAGTCCCTCATTGATTCGGTTTTACTACCAGAGATGACCCCTAAAAATGTATGAAGACATTGAAGACAAAGGTGGTATATGAAGATATTCACATTGAAGACTATGAAAACAGAAGACACATTATGAAGCCTATGGAATTCGAAGACTTAGATCCTTCGTAGTTCTTCTTATTCTTGTTGAGTCATAGGAACCACCGTACTGTTAAGTGGGGTCCAGGAGAACCAGTCAGAATGACTGAAGTGATGCCTAAATCAAAAACCTATGTCTTCGAGTGAAGACAATGAGAGCGAATCTTGTCCAGAGCCGGACAAGTCAGCTTTGCTTGTAGCCCAAGTAAAGTTGCCATGAGAGTTCGAAATCTGACCATTGAGACACGTGTCAGTTCCTTAGTGACCCAGGGTCATTTCGGACAAATCAGGTCGGGTTGCCAAGTGGCTATAAATAGCCCACCCCCACAACCATAAACGACTGGCTGCTCAGATTTCAGTGCACGGCTTTTGTCGTTTGAGAGCAACCCACCTCGAAGCCTTTGAGAGAAAATTCCTAGTGAGGAGAAAAGCCCTAACCACCCAGAGCCAGAGTAAATTGGGCATCACTTGAGTCTTCTTGTCTATGTGATCTGAAGACTTATTACACTTGAGGACTGTGAATCCTCTAGACGGCTAGGCGTCGCGTTCAGAGCATCCAAGAGACATTGTGGATTGCCAGTGAACGAAGTCTGTGAAGGTTTGGGAGTCTACCTTGAAGACTTACCAGAGTGATTGGGCGAGGACTAAGTGACCTTAGCTCAAGGAGAATACAGTGAGGACTTGGTGTCCTGAACTGTGTGTTCAGGACTGGGTGTCCGGGACTGTGTGTCCGGGACTGTGTGTCCTAAGGTTTAAATACCTAGCCGCTCCAACCAGACGTACAGTTGTCACAGCAACTGGAACTGGTCCAACATATCATTGTCTTCAACGAGTCACTAGTTTCATCTTCACTTCCTTCTCTTGCTGTTACTCATTGTGAAGTCATTGCATGCTTGCTTTATCATTTGTCTTCACAACGTGAATGCATGATCTGTTTGGCTTCATAACTTCTTCCTACTTGATCCTTATTACACTGAAGCTGTCTGTCACTATGCTTTCACTCTATTGAATACATGACCATGGCTGGCCTAGTGTAATCTAACTTCCGCTGCATAGTAATAGGCATAATCTTCACTGTTTGTCTTCATAACTCCCACGTTTTGAAGACTTTCTTAAAAATCGCCTATTCACCCCCCCTCTAGTCGATATAACGCACGTTCAGATACGCCATTAGAGCTAAAACTACTAATGGCACACCTGGCCCAGGGTGCGCCATTAGTATCAATTTTTTTTGAACTAGTGCGCCTGTCCAAACATACTAATGGCGCATCCAGACACAGTGCGCCATTACTAGTTGTAACTAGTAATGGCGCACCTGTTGGAAAGTGCGCCACTAATGTTGTTTTTTTATTATATTTTTTATTCCTTTTTTTGCAAAACTACTAATGGCGCACTGTTCGACCGTGCGCCATTACAAGTTTAAACTAGTAATGGCACACTGTGGAACAGTGTGCCATTAGTATGTTTTTTTTGCAAAACTACTAATGGCGCACCACCAGAAGGTGCGCCATTAGTAACCTGGATTACTAATGGCGCATTTAGAGTTGGTGCACCATTAGTAAGTGGGCAGCAACAAGATATTTTGGACAGCCTCTCCTACCCACACTCACTTTCTCCCCACTTCATTCTCTCCACCTCCTCCTTGTCTCAGGTGCCTCCTCTTTTTCACCTCATTTCCACCATAGATTCATTCAATTTAAGTGGTTAAATTACCTTGTTTTGATAGGTAAGTAAGGGGGGAAGCTATATTTATGTTGTTCTCCCTACGACAATGTGCACATGCACTTTTTATGGCCTAGCTAGATCTATGTATGTTCGTGGTGTTGCATATGTTTGTGGTGTTGCATGTGTGTTTGTGTTTGGAGGTGTACCGGTATTTGAAATGCGATAGTTGCCAATATTTTGCCGGAATGTTGATTCATTTCCGTTTCGGCGAGAATTTTGGCATTAAGCATTCTTTTTGGTCCTATTTTTAGGGAAAGTCATGCCAAATTTTTTCTTGGTTCTAAAATATCGTTTTGCTCTACCCCGCAGGCGACCATGGTCCGCACGATGACCGAAGGCATCGTGAATAGGTTTTTGAGGTCCGCGAAGGCCGAGATGCTTCAAAAGAACGAGACGGAGATAAGATGTCCATGTCGAAGATGCAAGCTGAAGAGCCTTATTGCAGACCTGGAATCCGGGCAGGTGCGGGACCACCTGCTCTTGCGTGGTTTCATGGATGGCTATCGGTGGCAAGGTGATGAAGATGACTACGAAGTCGTCCATGGGGGCCGGGCAAGAAATGAGGAAGGGCAGCAAGACAACCACCGCGGCTCGGGCGGGCGAGAAGACAAAGAATCCCCAGGAGATGATCACGACGGTGATGCTGTACACAGTCATCATGTAGAAGATGCAGGACATGATGATGAGGAAGATGCCGAAGCAGACGACGGGCATGATCATGAAGATGATGATGCCGTGGAGCCGACGACGCCGGACCATCGATGGGCTGGGTGCAGGACCCTCATATTCAAGAGCTGCTTCTCAAGCAGACGGATAACGCAAGAGCTGCCGCCCGAGAGAAAGCCAAGATGGATCAACTTGAGTTAGACGCGGTTACTCCATTGTATGAAGGATGCAGGCCCGAGGATACCCGCCTGAAAGTAACGCTCATGGCTCTGGAGATGAAGGTAAAACACAAAATGACCGACGCATGCTTCGACGAGAACATGTCAATCTGGCACGAACGTCTTCCCAAGGGGAACAAGTGCCCGACCAGTTTGGAGGAGGCGAAGAAAATCATGTGTCCTCCGGATTTACCGCACGTGAAATACCATGTGTGCATGAACAATTGCAACATTTATCGGGACGAGCACGCGGAGTCTACCATATGTCCGGTGTGCGGCATCACTCGATACAAGAAGAGGAAGAAAGCTCCTAGAAAAGTGGTGTGGTACTTTCCGATCTCTCCTCATCTGCAGCGGTATTTCGCGGACCCTAAGGTGGCAAAGCTCCTACGTTGGCACGCGGATAGGGAGGAGAAGAAGCAAGAAGATGACGCAAATGATCCGGAGATAGATAAAAAGACAAGATGCTGAGTCACCCTAAGGATGCGAGCCAGTGGCAAGCGTTGAACTTCGAAGACCCAGAATTTGGGAACGATCCAAGGAACATCGTGCTGGGTGCGAGCACCGATGGAGTCAATCCGTTCGGCAGCCAGAGAAGCACACATAGCACCTGGCCTGTGTTTGTGTGGATGTACAACCTTCCCCCTGGTTGTGCATGAAGAGGAAGTACATTCACATGAGTATGCTAACTGAAGGACCGAAACAACCAGGGAACGACATCAATCTGTATCTGGGGCTGCTGAAAGAGGAGCTTGACACGCTGTGGAAAATGCCAGCCAATACGTGGGACGCCGTAGAGAAAGAATATTTCCCTATGAGAGCCGCGCTGCTCACGACGGTGCACGACTATCTCGGTTACGGATATGTCGCGGGGCAGGTGGTCCACGGATTTTCTGGATGCGTCAGGTGCATGGATGACACAACGTATCGCCAGCTACATAGAGATCCCGGGTCTTCGAAAACTGTGTTCATGGGACATCGAAGGTGGCTTCGCGACGATGACCCATGGAGAAAACGCAAGGATCTGTTCGATGGTGAAACTGAACCCCGAGGACGCCCGCGTACGAGGAGCTGCGAGGAAATAGACGAGCTATTGAAAAATTGGAAAGACTGCCCACTGCCGGGAAAGAAGTAAAAGGCGCCAGAGCCGGGAAAGAAGAGAAAGGCACTAGAGCCGCTGCTGAAGGTATGGAAAACGAGGTCTGTTTTCTGGGACTTGCCGTACTGGAAGATCCACCGTGTGCCTCACAGCCTTGATGTAATGCATATCACGAAGAACGTGTGCGAGAGTCTGCTTGGTACCCTGCTCAACATGCTAGAGAGGACCAAATATGGGCCGAAAGCAAGGGCAGACTTGAAATCAATGGGCATCAGGCAGGAGCTTCATGCTATATATGATGATGATGATGATGATGATGATGATGAGGCGAAGCAGGACACGGAAAGTCGTCGCAAAGGCAAAAAGGCCAAGAAGACCGGAAATGACTACCCTCCCGCGTGCTTCACTCTAAGTCAGGAGGAGATCGAGAAGTTTTTCACCTGCCTCCTAGGAGTAAAACTTCCTTACGGTTACACAGGGAAGATAAGCAGATACCTAGACCCAGCGAAGCTGAAGTTCAGCGGGATGAAGTCTCACGACTGTCACATGCTGATGACGCAGATACTTCCAGTTGCAATCTGTGGGATCATGGACGCGCACGTCCGTGAAACGCTATTTGGCCTATGCTACTTTTTCGACGTCATCTCTCGGAAGTCTGTTGGCGTGAGGCAACTCAGAAGGCTACAGGAAGAGATCGTGGTGATACTATGCGAGCTTGAGATGTACTTCCTGCCCGCATTCTTCGACGTTATGGTGCATCTGCTGGTCCATATCATGGACGATATCATCCAACTCGGGCCGACGTTCCTGCACAGCATGATGCCGTTCGAAAGGATGAATGGTGTCATCAAAGGATACGTTCGCAACATGTCACGTCCAGAGGGAAGCATAGCCAGGGGCTTTCTGACCGAAGAGTGCATCTCCTACTGCACGAATTATCTAGGCATCGAGAACCCCGTTGGTCTGCCCGTCAACAGGCACCTCGGCAGGCTCGCTGGATGGGGTCACCGTGAGGGTCGCCGCGAAATGCATGTAGACTTCGAGGGTCGACTCGCCGACTTTGAAAGAGCAAACCTAGTCGTGCTACAACACATAGACGTGGTCGATCCTTGGGTAGAGCACAAAACCTTTATTAAGAAGACGTATAATGACCGAGACCACCAGAGGACGGACGGAGATATACTCAAAGAGCACAACTCATGTTTCACACGTTGGTTCAAGCAGAAGCTTCTGTCGTACCCTTTACATGAGGATTCTTCCGCAGAAGAACAACTCATATTCGCCTTGTCACAGGGCGCCGAGCACAACCTGATGACCTATGAGGTGTACTATATCAACGGCTACACATTCTACACCGAGGCCAAGGACATGAAGAGCGATGGTTATCAGAACTCCGGGGTAACGATGGAATCCTACACCGGTAACGACAAGGACAGATACTACAGAAGGATCAAGGAGATCTGGGAGCTGAGCTACGCTGGAGAGAAGGTCCCGATGTTCCGTGTCAGATGGGCCAAGAGCGTCCTAAAAGAAGACCGGTATTTCACCACCATGGTTATACCCGAAGCCAAATCCAAGACCGCGGGCGCAAACTTCACCGTGAAAAATGAGCCATGGGTACTGGCTTCCCAAGTGGACCAATGCTTCTTCATTACCGACCCGTCAAAGCCCAGTCGTGTTGTCATGAGGAGAGGCAAAAGGAAGATCATCAGAATGGATTGAGTAGCCAATGAGCAAGACTTCGACAAGTACGGCGACCCGAGGATCGAACATGATGACGATGATGAAGTAGCAGCATACACCACAAGAAGAAGCAGGACCACCCTACCTAAAGGACGTCCGTTCCACAGAAGAACTCCATTTGCGAAAAAGAAGGGCAAGAAGATTGTGAACAGATAGCTAGCTAAGATCGATTGTATTCAAATCGTAGCCTTCATTTCTCGATTGTATTTCCTGGGCACTTTTTGAACTATCATGAATATTTTTAAATTTCATGGACACTCGATCTCGATCCCCCTCCATCTCGATCGCTATCCCACCTCGCCAGATCCGGTCCCCCTCGCCGCCGAGCACCCCCCGGTCCACCGGCCGCCGCCGCCGACCCACCGCACCCTCGATTCCCCTACTCAACCGCCGCCGCCGACCCCCCGCACCCCTCCCCTACTCAACCGCACCCTGCGCACCCTCCCCCGCTCCACCGGCATTACTGTTTGATGATATTTTTTTAAAAAATTATTACTGTCTTATAAAAAAATATTACTGTTATGATTTAAACAAGTTTGAACATATTTAAACACAAATAAGTATCAAACAACATTTTAAATGCATAAAAACATTGTGGAGCCTAGGAATCGAACCCAGGACCTCCTGGTGGGAGAACTGGCTGCTGACCAATCGAGCTAGTAGAGGGAACTTGGTGTGGATCAGGTCAGGTGGAAGATAACCTGTTGGCTCGAGCAGAAATCAAAAAAAATACTAATGGCGCACCAGGGTGAGGTGCGCCATTAGTATGGATGTACTTATGGCGCACCAAGGGGTGGTGCGCCATTAGTATTGTGCCGCCCCCATCCATATTTCCTCCCCGGCCCAAACCTATCCCCTCTCTTTCCCTCGCCCTCGCCCTCGATCCCCTTCCCCTCTCCTCTCCCGACGCCGCTGCCCCGCCGCCTCGACGCCACCCCGATGCCGCTACACCGCCCCGTCGTCCTCGTCTCCGCCCCGACGCCCCGACGCCGCCCTCTCCTCTCCCGACGCCGCCGCCCCGCCGCCCCGTCGTCCTCGTCTTCTCGGCGCCGCTGTCCCCGTCGCCCCACCTCGTTGGACGCCATCGCCCCGCCGCCCTCGTCGCCGGTGGCCCGGACGCCGCCCCGTCCACACCACCGTAGCCGGAGCACCACCACCACCCGGACCTCGTCGCCTCCCGGACCTCGTCGCACCACCACCACCCGGACCTCATCGCCCCACCTCGTCGCCCCGTCCACACCACCGCCCCTGTGAGCTCCCCCTCCTCCTCTCCCCCTCTCCCCCTCGCAAGCTGGATCTTCCTGCCGGTAGGAGGATTTCTGAGGTCATTTTGATCCTGCAATTCTTGCTCTTGCAGCTCATTTTGTTAGCCATTAAATTAAAAATAGTAACAGAAGGAGCATACTATCTAGGATGAGGATTGTACGAAGTTCCTGATCCATCAGTACCTTATTTCTGAGGTCAAATAGCTCATCAAGGAATACCTTATTCTCCAAAAATATGCGGCTTTGACATAAGTAAGGCAGAACCACTAACAACAATGTCATATATAGTGAACCTAACTCTATAGAATTTTTTTTCTCAAAAGTTGAGCTAAATCCTAACTACAGTGGATACATCACCATTTAGATGCTCTGAAGTAGGTTTTCACTAAGAGAATTCAAAACTAAGACATGTTCTTAAACTGAAGCAGTATTTGTATCACAGAAAAAGTTCTGAAGCTGTTGAACCTTACCTTATGTAACAAGTTTTTTGCCTTCTTTGACCTGATATGCTTGACGAAATTTCTGTTTGATTCTCAATTTGATCAAGCTCCTTCATGCTAAGTGGACCCATAAATACACCAAGTATATTGTACTACTATGACTGAGAGCTGATAAATTGGAGAAACATTGCAATATATATACAACAAGTAACTGTTCTGCCCCGTCTATGTAAACTAGTACAAAGTAATCCTTGATGTTCAGACCGAAAATTTAAGCATCAAGTTTGTTTGACAAAAAAAGGCAAGGAACATCATGAACAACTCTCCATGACTTAATTTTCCTATATGCATTGGCCTATACAGCAGGTTCACTTTTCCTATATGCATTGGCCAGTACAGCAGGTTCACTTTTCAAAACAAATTAGAGCAGACGTCATACACCCAAGAAAGCCTAAAAAAAATGAAGTTCAACCCCTCACTTTTCCTATATGCATTGGCCTGTACAGTTGGATTTGTTTCTGATTTTAGTGTTTTCAGTCTATTTTTCTATTTCTGCTTTAACATAACGGAATAACTAATGGTGGCTGCCTAATGATGACAGACTAAGTTTCTGATTTATTTTTTATAGAAGTGTAGATTCATTGGTAGCAATTGTTTTCAGTGTCTCATGTTGCTTGTAGTGGTTTGTCCAAAATGTTGAATGATACTGCTTGGAGATGCATATATTGTTTCACCTCTTCACATGCCAATGTATTTTCCATGTTGTGATGGAGGCCGTTTTTGCCTTGTCCACCCGAGAGGCCCTTGAGTTTGCTGGAATGTCGATTAACTTCCGTTCCGGCAAATTCGGGTACTCCATATGTCCTATTTTCAGCAAACGTCATGCTGAAATTTTCCGTGAATTTTAGCATGACTTTGCTAAAAATAGGACATATGGGGTACTTGTGACTAATGCATGGGCCGGGGTATCTTAGTAGTTAATTAAGTAGGATCATGTGCCCCGGCGTACTTGTGACTAATGCATGGCTTTTAGGGTGCCTCGGTGTCGATAAAAACCGAAATGATGAAAGCTTAGGCTTTTAGGGTGCCTCAGCGTCGAAAAACCCTCAATGATAAAAGCTTAGCTTTTAGGATGCCTCAGTGTCGACAAACCCTAAATGATGAGACTATGATCTTGTTCCTTGACAATAACCAACTTTTTGACCAAACTTTGTTCCTATTTAGAGAGAAACATGGACAACAACGATGAGGCCGGGGGTTCGGGCGGCAAGGCATTATGGAAGCTGTCCTAGGAGATGGAGGAACAACCTCACTTGTATGAGGACGCCGCCTTCCCCACCGATCCTGAGACCACTGATGGTACCGCCGAGGATGACCCCACTGATGCCACCACTGATGGTGCCGCCGAGGATGCCACCACTGATGATGGTGGCGCACGCAAAGATGGCAGCCAACCGAAGAGGCAACGGAAGGACCGGCGCCCGACCGTGCTCCGCACCCTCAAGGAGGAAGTTACTGAAGTGGACTCCGACGGGAATCCAACGGCATCCGAACGAATAGTCAAGGGGTACTCGCTTTAGCTCGGGTGCATTCTCCGGAGCACCATCTCGATCAACATTGAGAACCTGAGGCATCCTGACCGAGGGAATTTGCGCAACCTCCTCTTCACGAAGCTGCACGAACGATACAAGTTCCCCGCTGAATTTGAAAACACAAGCCTCGAAGGGAATAAAGTGAACAATGCTGCCCTCACGAAGATGAGCAAGGCCCTGTCTACTTGGAAAAGCAATGTGAAGAGAATGATCGAGAAAGGTGAGAGTTATGAGAAGATCAAGGAGAAAAATCCTTCGATCACCGAAGATGACTACAACGACTTCAAGATCAATTGCTCGAGCACCGGAAACTCCGAATCAAGTAAGTGGGGGAAAGAAATGCGGGAGCTGAACTTAGGGGAACACACACTCGGTCCCGGCGGTTACAGAGTGGCGGAGCCTATATGGGACAAGGAGGAGGCGGACCATGCCGAGCAAGGCCTACCGCCCCTCTTCGATAAATACGGTGACAAGCAGACCAGGAACTTTGTCAGGGCCCGGTACAAGAAGGACCCGAAAACAAAGGAGCTTACCACGGATACGAAGACCAGGGCGCTTGAGCTTGTTCTGGTAAGGAATACACCCCCATGTAATTAGCTCCATATGGTTCCATTCTAATTAATGAAGCCAAATTTCTAAATGGTTCACATTCCTTCCGCAGGTGACTGAAAGCAGTAGCGCGGGGTCGACTAAGAGCAAACCTTGGGACACCACTCTAAATAGGGCGTTGAATGTAATGAAGAACAAGGATAAGCTCAGTAAGCCGACGTCAGCTGGTCGTGTGGCCGGCAAAGGCTTGTTGACAAAATGGTCGTCATACTATAACACTGGTGGGCGAAAGGAGAAAAAGACCAGCTCGGAAAGCCAGGCGCGCGAGGTTCAAGAACTCAGGGCACAGGTGGCGCAGATTCTGGAGATTGTCCAAGAGCAAGTGCAACAACAACTCGGAGCGACGATCACCGCCATTGTGCCTACCTTGATCCAGGGGATTAGTGCGTGATTGCGGGCGGCCGACAGGGGCCGCCCCCGATTCCTAGCTTCACGGCCAGCAACTCATAGAACGCGATGGCAGGGCCATTGGTGTCTCCGACGCCGGCACGGGAGCTTAATGCACCCGGGTGTACGCCGGCCGGCACCTCTGCAGCAAGCGGCCCCTCCGTCAACTGCACGCCCGCCGTTGGCGGTGCCTCGACATTAGCCGAGCTCGACGCCATCATCACGGTAACTAATTAAGCCTCTCTCGGCCGAGGACTTCATCTCCTTGCCTTTGACTGGGCATCCCTGGCGCCCTACATGTTTTCGCAGGGCGCCGCTGACATTCCGTGCACTCTCCTGCACTTCATGAACAACGAGTTGGTCGATGTTGCTAAGGGCAAAATCGTTCAACCGGGAAACCCCTTGTTCCATGGTACCCAGATGCCACCCAACTTGTTTAGGGTTCAACTGGTTCAGGTGCTGCCAGGCTGCGACGAGTTGTTACCTCCGATTCGACCCGTCGGGGCCGATGATGATGACGTGATGACCCTCAGCGCCTGCCTGAGCTGGCCCCTGCTTTGGCCGAAGAGCCAGATTCGTTTGGGGGCGGGGGACACCACCCCAAAGACAACACCGCCAGTCGTGCCGGCGCCAGTCGGCCCCATGGCAAGACCGCCGCAACGGTGCCGGACATCCCTATGCCACTGGATCCAAACATGCATATGGCACAGGATCAGAACGACGACGACGAAGATACATTTGCCAACGTCGATCAGTACTTTGCCGATCATGGGTACGGTGGCGACTTCATGGGGGCTCCTTCTCAAGAACCCAACCCAACAAAAGACGTGCGCGATCTAGTTGGTACCGCGGAGAAGCCAAGTTGCAGCAGGCGTCGTCTGCTGTTCAGCTCTCAGGAGACGCCTCCAGCTGCCGACTTCACCGAGCCTCAGATAGGCAAGGTGCGAAATATTATCAGCCCCAACACACTCAAGAAGGCGGTCTGTGAGCAGAACTCGGTCCCATTATAGGAGAAGAAGAAGGCACGCAAAAGAAAGACTAACAAGGGTGCGGGCCAGCCGGCACCGAGTACGATCCGTGCTCAGGACGGGCGACCTTCACCTGAGGATATCTCGAGGAGGGTGCATGTGGCGGGTAGGCCGATGCTACCGAGAAATATGCTCGATGCTGCAACCGGTGCTATGCGGAGTCTGCATGACAGTGTTCTTTCTTTGGAGAAGTGGCGTCTCGGAGGGAAGGATGTGGCATACCCGGTTTTCGCGGCCAAGGTGCCAGAGGGCAAGGGTTTGTGGATAACTCCATCGGGGGTACGATCGTCCTACGGTTTGATGACATCCATGCTATGTTGAACCTTCATCCGCTGCACTACACCTTCGTTCGGCTATTTTCGCTGATTATGGAGATGCGGATCATTCGCGACAAGGCCCCGGACATCGTGATAGTCGACCCCTTCTACATGCGTGCCAAGATCTTGGGCAGCACTGGGGACCGGCAAGTCGCGACTTCTTACCTCGAAGGCGTCATTCTGGCAAACCAAGATAAGGATAACTTCCTTGTGCCTTACTTTCCCGAGTAAGTCCTCCCCTCAACCGCCCCGTAACATATGAATTCTTAGATTTCGATCATTTTTCTTTTAACATTCCGTGTTTTCTGAAGTGACACACATTGCACACTCATCCTCCTAAGCCCCAAATATTCCATGGCCACGTATTTCGACCCGGACCGTCAGTCGAACGTAGACTACACAAATGTCAAGAAGGTTCTGGATGATGTTCTCCCCGGCTACGTCAAATCTGGAGGCACCTTCACCAGGCCTATTCGTAAGTACGGCAAGCACGTGTTCTCCCACAATACGATGTTCTGCTGCGTCAAGCAGCCGCCTGGCGGTCAGAACGGTGCCTACTACGCCATCCATCACATGCGGGCGATCGTACGGGACCATCATCAACTTCTGCTACCGAGTAAACTCAAAGATTGGGCCGCGAGCGTGTCGGCAATCCAGGACGCGGACATCAGACAAGAATTCTTTCGCATCCAGTCGGAGTTTGCGGAAATCATCTATCAAGATGTCCTTCGTACCTCGGGGCAGTTCTACCTCAGAAATCAACCGTCCAACAGTGACATCGACACAATGCTACAAATGCAGGCTGACAACGACCGTTATTTCATGACTCCCACGATAGACGGCGTCTTCATCCACGCTCCGGTCCCTTGAGTCGAGTCAAAAGCAGTGATGTTGTGTCTAGTTCTGAAACATCGATTGGCTCATGTTGTAATTAAACTTTAATGAACTTGTAGTATGTCTCTTTGGTTTCGAGAGTCGTTCAACTTAGATGTAATCGATGCTATTAATGTCTTGCTTTTCTCTTCCGATCGTTCTGTTGCATACTTATATATTGCTTACGTATTGTCTATGAATTGGTACTAACGTTTCGTTTGGCTATTGCATAGCGATGCTGTCGTATGTCGTGTACAAGGGTAAGGTTCCCGGAGTCTACGACGACTGGGAGGAGTGTCGGAGACAGGTTCACCGATTCAGCGGTAACAGTTACAAAGGGTACACCACTAGGGCCCAGGCCGAATCTAGATACGCCCGATATCTAGCAGGAGAGGGGAGGGAGCGCTGGAGAAACCGGATGAAGACGAGTTTCATCGTGATGATGCTCATCGTGATGACCGCAGCTCTCTTCTATGTGATGGTAGTTTCGATGATCGATATCGACTTGTAATGTCAAGACAAACTCGCTACTCGCGGTCTCGAGACTTGTAATATAATGTTCTATCTTTGTTCGGTCTTTTCAATTCGGAGACTAATATGATGAATTGTATTCGGAGACTAATATGATGAATTGTATTCAGAGACTAATCTTCTATTGTATTCGATGAATCTGTTGTTGATGTGTGCTGTCTATATTTTGTCCAATTATACATTTTGTAACCTATGCAAAAAACAGAAAAAAAAAAAAAACCTAATATTCATACTAACGGCGCATCACATCACAGTGCGCCATTAGTATGCCAAAGGATACTAATGGCGCATCATTAAATAGTGCGCCATTAGTATGCCGAAGTTACTAATGACGCATCTTGTTGTTGTGCGCCATTAGTATGCTAAAGCACCTGGGTATACATGGCCCCCTGGGAGGCATACTAATGGCGCACTGTTGTATATACTAATGGCGCATCTGAGGTGCGCCATTAGTATACCAGATACTAATGGCGCACCTGTGGTGCGCCATTAGTAAAATATACTAATTGCGTGGCACTAATGGCGCACCACTAATGCGCCATTAATGGCCAAATTAGGTGCGCCATTAGTAGGCCTTTTCCTAGTAGTGAAGCAACAAGGTTGTGGATTCCCATCAACACCAACGGCAAAGTTGAGTGTAGAAATCGTAACCCTAACGTATCACTTACTCGTCGTAAGAAACCTGCAACATGAGACGTTGCAGCCCAAAACGCGTCAGTACATTGAATCTACTGGCAAATTCACACCATAGAGAAAATGATGAACAATGGCTATCACTATATGCATATATGGCTGGTGGAAAAGATCTATGGTTATAATGTTTTTGCGAAAAGCCAATTTTTCCCTACTACAAAGGAATAAATTTATTTAACTATCATGGTGGTTGTTAAACATTGAGAATGGTTGACAGCATTCTCAATCCCAATTAAGTAACATCATTAAACCCAACAATATTCATTTAAAGTAACGTGATGAGATCAAGAAGATAATCCAAGAACTAGATACTCAAGATGTCCATAACCGGGGACACGGCTAACCATGATTAGTTTATACACTCTGCAGAGGTTTGCGCACTTTTCCCCACAAGACTCAATCGCCTCCGTTTGGTTTCTCGCACTACATGGTGTTTGAGAAGACGGATGACCGAGACATAGTCTTTCAGAAGCGCTAGCACCTTACGATCGGGTAGACCGTACCACCTACATCCCCTACATCTGCTAGTCTACCACTTTAAGAGTTCGCACGACTTAATCACCTATGCTAGAGCCCATAATAGCTTGTGGCTGCACACGGAAGTTTCTAGCATGAATAATCTTATGATCCCTTTGAGCCTGGGTGGCGGACCGTAGGATGATCACACGGTATATCCCCGGGATCTCCTAGGATAACACTGGTATATTCCCAGGTGTCCGGGCAAGTCCACTGGTATATCCCCAGGGTGCCCCTAGCAATCCACCCAGATGTGTATTTAAGTTGCCACCTTAAGTTGAACCATTAAATAACAATCTCACATCTGTCATGGATTTCTCTCATACCCAAACCATATCTACGAGCATAGTATGGCACTATAAGCATAACGTAATAGTAACTCCCAAGGGTTGGATAATAAACAGGTAATAGGTACTACCTCATCAACTACTTCCCAATACCCACAATTTAATTAGATCCTATTCATGCAATGTTTGAGGTTTGATCTAATGCAACAACAACTGGGTATGAAAGAGGTATGATCAAAGTGTGAACTTGCCTTGCTGATGATCCGCGAAACCTAACGATTCGAAGTAACAGGCGGCGCACTTCGGGTATTCTATGGCAGACAAACAAACAAGCATACAATAAGTACTCATCTAAAACATAGGTAAAACTCAAATAAGAGATCTAACCAAAAGGTTCAACTTAAGAACTCCGGTTGGCAAAAAGAATCAAATCGAACGAAGCAACAAAAATTAAACTGCAAAAGAAAACAACTTCGTTCTAATAATCTGGATCTAGGGCAAATTTTACAGTAGCAAAATCTTGTTTAAGTTGGTTAAACGGATAAAGGGTTTCGAGACGAATCCCTAGGCACTTGAATCGCCTGATTCCGATAAACGAGCGAAAAGTTAAACTAAAACGAAAATCGGATCAGGAATCGCGATCAGAAAAATCACGGATTTAATCCGAGAAAAAGAAAAACGACGAACGCCGAGTTTTTTTTCTCTTTTTTTCAGCACGGAAATCGAGACGCGACGAACCTCGGGCGGCGCGCGCGGATTGAGGCGGGGCTGATGTGCTAGGGCGGCTCGGGGCGGCGCTATTTAAAGGTGGCCCCCGGGCGGTGTCCCGCTCGGGTACGGCCCGAAGTCAGTTCGTTTTTTTTATTATTATTCCGATCGGAAGAAAAATAAAAAGAAATACTAAACGGACTCCAAAAATTCCAAAATAAATTTTCACGGGCTTCTAAAATCAAGGCGCACAAGGTGAACATTTATTTGGGCCCTAAATGCAATTTTGAAAAACACACATTTTTCCTAAATTCAAATAAAACACCGGAAAACTCCGAAGTAAAATCTTATTTGATTTTTTTATTAAATCCTCAATATTTATTTATTTTTGAAAAGTCATTTTATTCCCTCTCTCATATTTTTGTAATAGAAATAATTGATGATAAAATAAATAAAATTAAATGATCCTATTCTCAACATTTGAGAAAACTCAAATATGAAAATAACGAAATCCCCAACTCTCTCCGTGGGTCATTGAGTTGCGTAAAGTTTTAGAATTGGAAATATTTTCCAAATTAAATTCAAATATTTTCAACACCCCATGTCATTTAAATAAATGGAAGAAGTCATGTCATCTTCTCTCCAGGGTTTTGTGATGAAAAGAATTTGAATTCTCGAGGATCAAAAGAAAAAGGTGAAAGTTTGGGAAAGTCCTTTTATTCCCTCTCATTTAACTTTCAAAAAGTTTCGAATTTCACTCACTTTCAGACAATCAATCAAACAATCAATCAAATCTATCTATTTGTTTATAACATTCCAAAATTTAGAATTTTGGGATGTTACACAAGCAATAGCAGATTTCCTCGCCGAGTGGATTGAACAACAACTACCGACTCAAGTTCACTCAGAGCACTGGACCATGTTCTTTGATGGATCCAAAATGCTGAATGGTTCCGGTGCTGGGGTTGTTCTGGTATCCCCCCGAGGAGACAAGCTCAGATATGTCCTCCAGATTTACTTTGATTCCTCCAACAATGAAGCAGAATATGAAGCACTCCTCTACGGGTTGCGTATGGCCATCTCACTCGGCGTCCGTCACCTGATGGTCTATCGCGATTCATATTTGGTAGTCAATCAAGTGATGAAGGAGTGGGACGTCAGAAGCCCAGCCATGACTGGTTACTTCAACGCGGTGAGGAAGTTGGAAAAGAAGTTTGAGGGGTTAGAACTCCATCACATACCCCGACTGAAAAATCAAGCAGCCGATGATTTGGCAAAGATAGGTTCCAAGAGAGAAGCCATTCCCAGCAATGTGTTTTTGGAAAATATTCACACACCAACAGTTCAGGAAGTTCCTTCTACTGAAGGGCCCCCGCAGCCTAGGAGCGCCACAGATCCAACTGAAGTCGAGGTCCCAGCCGTGGTCGACCTGATCATGGAGGTTCTAGCCATTACTCCCGACTAGACAATGCCAAACATTGTGTACATCCTTAGGAAAGAACTCCCAGAGGATGAGGAAGATGCTCGACAGATCGTCCGTCGATCCAAGGCCTTTACTGTGATAAGAGGAAAACTTTTCAGAGAAAGCGTGACTGGAGTCGGTCAGAAATGCATAACGCCAGAAGAATGTCAAATGATCCTCAACGACATCCACTCGGGGACCTGTGGTCACCATGCGTCCTCACGGGCCATCGTGGCTAAAGCATACCGAGCCGGATTCTATTGGCCACGAGCAAATGAAATGGCGAAAGATATAGTCGACAAATGTGAAGGCTGCCAGTTTTACCCCGACATGTCTCACAAGCCAGTGTCACCCCTGAAGACCATTCCACTCGTCTAGCCCTTTGCTGTTTGGGGATTGGATATGGTTGGACCTCTGAGAACTGGTAGGAGCGGATTCACTCATGTGCTCGTAGCAGTCGACAAGTTTACCAAATGGATCGAAGCTAAGCCTATCAAGAACCTTGAAGATAGCACCGTTGTCAGTTTTATCAGAGAATTGACATTCAGATATGGAGTTCCACACAGCATCATCACGGACAACGGGTCGAACTTCGATTCTGATGAGTTTAGAGCCTTTTGCGCTTCTCAAGGCACATAAGTCGACTATGCTTCAGTCGCTCACCCGCAGTCGAACGGACAAGTAGAAAGAGCCAATGGCTTAATTCTCAAAGGATTGAAACCCCGACTGATGTGTGATCTCAAACACGCAGCAGGCGCTTGGGTCGATGAACTTCCGTCAGTTCTTTGGGGTTTGAGGACAACTCCCAATCGGTCGACCGGACGAACTCCTTTCTTTTTTGTCTATGGAGCCGAAGTTGTTCTGCCAAGTGACCTGCTCCACAATCCACCCCGAGTCGAGCTCTTCTCCGAAGAGGAAGCAGATCAGGCCCAGCAAGATTCAGTCGATCTCTTAGAGGAGGAAAGAGAGATGGCCCTGATCCGGTCGACCATCTATCATCAAGACTTGCGTCGATTCCACGCCAGAAACGTGAGGGGTCGAGCCTTTCAAGAGGGGGACCTGGTTCTTCGAGTGGATCAGCAGAAACCACAAAAGCTCGCCCCGGCTTGGGAAGGTCCCTTCATCATCACCAAAGTTCTCCACAATGGAGCATACCATCTTTACAGCATTGAGCATCAGAAGGACGAGCCACAGGCTTGGAACGCGGAGCTGCTTCGCCCCTTTTATACTTAAGCACTCGTTCGAATAAAATGTAATAAGAAGTACCTTTGTAATATGTTCATTAAAGACAAGAGCTTTTAAGTCTTCTCATTCGATTGTTGTTGTCCTTATGTACCTCTGAAATCCATTTCGCCTAAGTTCGAAAGAAAATCCTACCGAGTGTAGAGCAATCCTCCCACTCGGTGGCTTAGCTACAGTCCAGTACTCGCCTAAGTTCGAAATAAAATCCTACCGAGTGGAGATCAATCCTCCCACTTGGGGGCTTAGGTGCAGTCCAGTACTGGCCTAAGTTCTCCCACTCGGAGGCTTAGCTGCAGTCCACTACTCGCCTAAGTTTGAAAAAATCCTACCGAGTGGAGAGCAATCCTCCCACTCGGGGGCTTAGCTGCAGTCCGACACTCGCCTAAGTTCTCCCACTCGGAGGCTTAGCTGTAGTCCAGTACTCGTCTAAGTTTGAAAAAATCCTACCGAGTGGAGAGCAATCCTCCCACTCGGGGGCTTAGCTGTAGTCCGGCACTCGCCTAAGTTCTCCCACTCGGAGACTTAGCTGCAGTCCAGTACTCGCCTAAGTTCGAAAGAAAATCCTACCAAGTGGAGAGCAATCCTCCCACTTGGGGGCTTAGCTGCAGTCTAGTACTCGCCTAAGTTCTCCCACTCGGAGGCTTAGCTGCAGTCCAGTACTCGCTTAAGTTTGAAAAAATCCTACCGAGTGGAGAGCAATCCTCCCACTCGGGGGCTTAGCTGCAGTCTGGCACTCGCCTAAGTTCTCCCACTCGTAGACTTAGCTGCAGTCCAGTACTCGCCTAAGTTTGAAAAAATCCTACTGAGTGGAGAGCAATCCTCCCACTCGGGGGCTTAGCTGCAGTCCGTCACTCGCCTAAGTTCTCCCACTCGGAGACTTAGCTGCAGTCCAGTACTCGCCTAAGTTCGAAAGAAAATCCTACCGAGTGGAGAGCAATCCTCCCACTTGGGGGCTTAGCTGCAGTCCAGTACTCGCCTAAGTTCTCCCACTCGGAGGCTTAGCTGCAGTCCAGTACTCGCCTAAGTTTGAAAAAATCCTACCGAGTGGAGAGCAATCCTCCCACTCGGGGGCTTAGCTGCAGTCCGGCACTCGCCTAAGTTCTCCCACTCGGAGGCTTAGCTGTAGTCCAATTGTCGGTGTCAAAACTGGCGGATCTCGTGTAGGGGGTCCCGAACTGTGCGTCTAGGCCGGATGGTAACAGGAGGCAGGGGACATGATGTTTTACCCAGGTTCGGGCCCTCTTGATGGAGGTAAAACCCTACGTCCTGCTTGATTAATATTGATGATATGCTTAGTACAAGAGTAGATCTACCACGATATTAGAGAGGCTAAACCCTAGAAACTAGCCTATGGTATGATTGTATGTTGTGGTTGTTGTCCTACGGACTAAAACCCTTCGGTTTATATAGACACCGGAGAGGGTTAGGGTTACACAAGGTCGGTTAAAAAGGAGGGGATATCCATATAAGTATTGCCTAGCTTGCCTTCCACGCCAAGTAGAGTCCCATCCGGACACGAGATGAAGTCTTCAATCTTGTATCTTCATAGTCTAATAGTCCGGCCAATGGAGATAGTCCAGCTGTCCGGAGACCCCCTAATCCAGGACTCCCTCAGTAGCCCCTGAACCAGGCTTCAATGACGATGAGTCCGGCGCGCAGTATTGTCTTTGGCATTGCAAGACGGGTTCCTTCTCCGAATACATCATAGAAGAATTGAATATGAGGATAGTGTCCGACACTGCAAAATAAGTTCCACATTCCACCGCCGAGAGAATAATATTTTCGCAGATCTAATTTGCTTGCTTGTTTTGGCAGCACGGCGTTATGTCATGGCCCGGTGATTATTCGAACCGTTTCTTTTAACCAGCTCCACACATAATGCGAGGCGGTTTCTTGACACGTCTTGCCGAAGCGGAGATCGTGTTCCCCTAATTACAGGATTCTCATTAATGCGGTCGTGGGTAACCCAACCATGTCTAGGACTCCTAGATTATAGGCAAGTCCTAAACGGCTACGGAGTGGACGCTTGATATTCACCCTCTTTATAAAGGGATGATGTTTTCGCTTTTTCTCTCTCGTGCTCAATTGAACCCATCTCCCGCCTCGAGTTCTAACACCCAAAGCCCAGGTCAAGTGCTCCGGAACTTCAATCATGTCTGGATCCATCCTTCAAGGCCGATGGATGCCCTCCTCCGTGATGGAAGAGGACATCAAGAAGTTGAGGGAGGCGAGATACCTGACCGCCGAGGTTTCACATCGGCTTCCTGCTCGAGGGCAGGTCGTCCCTACTCCCGAACCTAACGAGAACGTCGTGTTTGTCTCCCACTTCCTCCGAGGCCTAGGCCTTACTCTGGATCCCTTCATCAGGGGTTTGATGTTCTACTACGGGCTAGATTTCCATGATCTAGCTCCGGACTCCTTTCTCCACATCTCGACATTTATTGTCGTGTGTGAGGCCTTCCTCCGCATTACCGCTCACTTTGGCTTGTGGCTCAAGACCTTTGAAGTGAAGCCGAAGATGATCGAGGGGCAACATGTAGCGTGCGGAGGTGCATTAATAGGCAAGATGGCGGGAGCTCCATGGCCGAAAGGTTCCTTTCTAGAGGTGTCCGAATTATGGCAGCGGGAGTGGTTTTATGTCACAGCTCCCAGAAGTGCCAAGTGGGCGGCTACCCCCGCTTTCCGCTCGGGCCCCCCACCACAACTGATGTCATGGATTAGCAGAGGTCTGAGCTGGGGTCCAGCCAAGGACGTGCCTATACTGCAAAGCCGCATCCGAGATCTCTTCGAGGGAGATTTTAATTTGGCTGTGGTAATACAAGTTATGCTAGTTCGTCAAGTCCAGCCTTGCAAACGCTGGCCCCTTCGCTTGTGGGGGTTCAACCCTGAGGGACCGCGTGCCATTCAAATTTTCCTCGGCCTGACGCACGAGGAGATGTACAACTCATTCTTCGTACCTCAAGTAGTGTGTCTGGATATTACCGAGGACGTGGGCCTGAGCAGTAACCGCGCCGCCGAACAAGTAAGAAACCCTCTGGCCAAACACACTATTTTTTATTCGTCACGAAGTTATTTCTGAGAATTCGCTTTTTGACCAGGACTGGCTAATGAAGGCGAAGATGATTCGGTGCTTGGCCCCCCTCCCTGAGGGTTTGGAAAATCCGGTATTGGAAAAGATGCTCGAGGTCGCACCTTGCCCGAAGCCCTCGAAGGAAGATACCGGGGGGGATAATACGGGCGATCGCGGGCCCCCATCACTGCCCGTTCCAACCAAGGGAACGAGCGTCTCCTCGAAGGAGGACAACCGGGGGAGGAAAAGGACTGCTTGTGAGGATCCGGAAGCCGAAGCCTCCAAACGGGAGAAGAAGTCTCCCACAGAGGTTCCTGCCTCGGGGGGTGCTTTTGCCGCATAAAGTCCGCGGGGGTATCAGCGCTGCAACGAGTCGTAAGTGATCCAAAATACTTTAATAGTAAAGGTATGCTATCTTTTTTCTAAGAAAATAACCACCGCATATATCTTGTAGTTCAGGCCTTAGCCCCTCTCAGATGAGCTTGTCTTCGGGGGATCTTCTTCCAGAGATGATGGAGAGCGAAAAGCCTCCTCCGGACTCCTCCGCTCAAGAAGCGGGCGACCCCAAAGTGTCGTCACGGAGGGCTTCTCCGGATCCGGTGAGGCCAGAAGATAATCCCATAGACCCCCGAAGTCCCCAACGTCCGGCTCCCGAAGAGAGCAGACAAAAGAGTCCGGCACCGTCTGGTGTGCGGTCGGACGTTCTGAGGGAGTTGGTGGGGCGAGCGGCCATCTCAGAAGAACACCGTATGCTGATGGCTACGGTGATGGAGAGAATCTCGTCTGCCGAAAGCGGATTACATGAAGCCTTTATGAGTCTACTAACAGGCTTTGAGGTATGTGAGATAATATGTGATAGTACTGCACATGTTAGGTGTGCCCTGTGTAGATAGTAGCCCCTGAGACTCTGGTTGTCGTCGAGAACGGAGGTCAACAGAGGATCATATTCCCAGGCAATAACCAGACTGCCCCTATGTGCAGGTGGTGGAAGCTCCGGTGGCTAGCCGGACTAGTGAGTTTGCCAAATTAAAACGGCAACTAGATGCGGCAGACGCCGACATCGAGCTTGTTAACAAGAGGCTTGACGAGGCACAGGGTAAGTGTTATTATCTGGTGAACGCCACATAGTAAGAGCAGCATGATGCCAGTATCTTTAATATGTTGTGACTACAGATGGAGCTGCCACCGTGGAATCATTACGGGCAGAACGTGCCCGAGCCAAGGAACAAGCGAGGATTAGTAATGCGGTTGCTTTGAAGGCGGCCGAAGAGTTGAAAGCCGAGAAGGCCGCACATTGCGAGAGCCAAGAGAGGATGGTCGAGATGGCCGTAGAATTAAAAGACACTGTCGACCGTTGCCGGGTCCTTGAAAAAGAAAACTGAGTGAAGGCAACGGACCTTGAGAAGGCCATGATGGCGGACAAAGACACCTGTTCTGCTAAGTGAGCGAAAAGGGAGGAGCTGTGGGAAGCCGAGGATATTGCGGCTGGGAAACCCTTCATGTTACAAACGAAGTTCGGAGATCCATGGTATGCCCCTCTGGATTGGCTGTGGAGTTCGGCAGATACATATATGGATTTGGCGGCAAGCGCTGCCGATGCGGCCAAGTACTTCCAAGGTCAGACAGATCATGAAGTGGACAAGCTGTTCTGGTCACAATTCGACGTTCCAGAGCGTCCGCTTTCATTGACTGACTAGCTAGCCAAATGGGCCGAACTAAATAGGTTGTCCGGACTGGCCATGAGGTCTGTTGTGGATCATCTATGGCTGGAAAAGCCAAAGCCGGACAGCTATTTCATCTTAGTGCAGCAGTTCCTTGGTGCGGTGCTGCGCATTGATGCGATGAAGAGGTCGGCGTGCATAGAAGGCTCGCGGATGGCCCTTGCCCGTGTTAAAGCATACTGGGCGGAGATGGACGCTACCATTGTTGCAGCGCAAGGTTCGGCCATAGGCCGAGTGGCTACCGAGCATTATTTCGAGGAGGTTCTCGAGGGTGCTCGTTTGATAGAGGCCCAGTGCTAGAAGAATATTATGTTTGAGTGATATGTATTCTCATTGTAAACACAATGCTTTTATGAAGTTTTTATAAGCTGTGTTTATACTTTGGCCTGAAAGTAGTATGATGCCTCCTGTGCGGCCGTTTATGTATACATGTGTATAACCTGAAAGATTGCAGCCGTCGGCTTCAACCCCCACGCATATAATGCGGAGGTGCTCGCAAAAAACACATGTTCACACTTAACCCAACGTCTTGGTCCTATTAAGGAGGTGATAGCGTAGCGAGCGAGGCAACTGGACTATAATGCTTTAACACTTTCACTTAGCCATAGGAGTTTGACAGTGGGGCTACTAGATAGACCCTGGTGGCTCCGCACTCTCCCGATCGTGGGGTGCGTACATGCCTGGCCGGAAAACGGCCCTTCGTTAAGGCGGAGGAATTCTAACATTCCGATAGGTCATCGAGTGGTTGACCAGTCTCACGCTATATCATGACAGTCAGTTTTCGGCTTTCTCTACTGAGGTGCTTGTCCGGATGAACCAGGGCACAATCGCAGTAGTTCTCCTGGTGCTACCTTAGCCGGTAAAGCGGAACCTAAGGCACCAAAACACAGGAGCCGGGCAAACCCAACATTTGACCAAAGACAATGATTCGGAGCTGATGCATATAAGGCCAAACTCGCGACGTCGAACACTCCCTAAGGTATTCGGTCTTTATGGTATAAACCGGGCCTAAATAGTGCCCTTCGTAAGAAGCCCCTTGTGTCCGGGTACGTGCATTATTTTGACATGGCCACATGCCAAGACGTCAGCATCCTTCTCAACTGTGCTGAGAATTCGATGGATATGTATCAACAAGAGACAGTAAAAAAGGTTTACGCAGGGTCTTAATATAAAAAGAATCCTTGGAGCGGGTGCCTGCTGCACGTCTGTGCCTGTGTCTCCATTGAGCCGTATCTTGGATGGGTGTAGCACAATGATTATCTGTAAAAGAGAGGAACTTAGGTGAAAAAGTTGTCGTGCAAAAGGATAGTTTTTAAAGAAACCATGTATAATTCAAGATGAGTAAAAGTTGCCACTTGTCTGCGCGCGTTGAGCCCCTTGTATTTGTAATAGGGGTGTGACCATTGATCCGGTATGAATTACATATACTGTGCCAGACTCGTCTAACCGTGTCCGAGGTCTTGACGACCTGTTAAATGCTTTAGTTGGTGAGGCCGTTTTTATTGTGCGGCTGTCAAGGCAGCCGCACTCTCTTCGGCGCGCAAAGATCGCTTAATGCTTCCGTTTACTGTAATGATGCCATATGGGCCGGGCATCTTGAGTGTGAGGGAAGCGTAGTGCGATATTGCATTAAAGCGAGCGAAAGCTTCGCTTCCGAGTAGTGCTTGATAGCCACTTTGGAATGGAGCGACGTGGAAGGTTAAATGTTCGCTACGGAAGTTATCGGGGAAGTCGAATATAACCTTTAGTAGCAGGGAGCCCATCCAATGAGCCCCTGGGCCTGGCGTTACTCCTTTAAAGGTAGTATTGCTATGGCAAATTTTTGTTGGATCTATCCCCATTTCGCGGATTGTGTCTTGGTATATCAGGTTTAGACTGCTGCCACTGTCCATCAGGACTCGTGTGAAGTGGTATCCGTCAATTATTGGGTCTAATACCAGGGCAGCCCATCCTGCACGCCAGATACTTGCTGAATAATCACGATGGTCGAAGGTGATCGGTTGAGACGACCAGTGGCAGGGCTCCGCGGTGACAGGCCCTTCGGCATATTTTCTGGGAGTGCCGTTTTGTTTCTTCCCTTGATCACGTTAACACATTTACTATTTTGGCTTCTAGTGGAAATTTCTTCTATTCCCCAGTGTCTTGCTTGAGAGGCTCATCCTCGTCTTCACTTGGTGTATCCTCCCCCTTGTGTACGACGTTGAGCTTGCCGGACTGCTTGGAGACCCAACATTCTCTGTGGGTATGATTAGCGGGTTTATCAGGGGTGCTATGGATCTGACATATTTGGTCTAGAATTTTGTTTAGGCTGGACAGTTCGTCTCTAGCGCCTTTAGAGGGCGGCTTTTGCTAACCTGGCCGAGAGCTTTTGAATCTGGCGTTTACTGTCGTGCTCTTCGTGTTGTCTTCTTTATTCCGGCGTTTGTTATTGCTATTGCACCGTGATTTTCCGTTTCCATCTCTAACTTCACATGTACTGGGGTCGCTGGTGCTGCATCTGGCTAGCCAGCTGTCCTCACCCGCGCAAAAGCGGGTCATGAGGCTTGTTAATGCTGCCATTGTTCTCGGATTTTCTTGGCCGAGGTGTCTAGCAAGCTATTCGTCACGGACGCTATGCTTAAAAGCTGCCAAGGCTTCGGTGTGTGGACAATCGACAATTTGGTTCTTTTTAGTAATAAATTTGTTCCAAAGTTTTTGGGCTGACTCTCCGGGCTGTTGAGTTATATGACTCAAATCGTCCGCGTCCGGGGGTCGGACATAAGTCCCTTGAAAATTTGCCCGAAACGCGTCTTCGAGCTCTTCCCAGCTTCCAATGGAGTTTTTGGGGAGGCTTTTAAGCCAGTGGCGAGCTGGCCCTTTGAGCTTGAGGGGTAAGTACTTGATGGCGTGGAGATCATCTCCTCGAGCCATATGGATATGGAGGATATAGTCCTCAATCCAGACCCCAGGGTCTGTTGTTCCTTCGCATGCCTCTATATTTATGGGTTTGAATCCCTCTGGAATTCATGGTCCAGCACCTCATCGGTGAAACACAGGGGGTGTGCAGCACCCCTGTATCTGGGTGTACCGCGTTGTTCGGATGTTTGTTGTGTTACATTGTATGCTGGGGCGCTCTTTCGTGGTCCATAGATGGATCTGGTTGCGCCGTCCTTTTGGTGCGAGCCCTCGCGTGGATCGCGTATTGTCTTGTGAGTGGCATTGTTTGCCGCTCTATGTTGGCCGTGAGGTCGTCTATCCGGCCAGGTGGCTGTTTTGATTTTCGGTTGTTGGGGGTCTGAGGCCTCCTCATCGAATTCAGGTAGCAACTTCCGCTTTGGGTAGCTCTTGGTGGGGCGATTGTCGCCGTACTTCGCTGCTGTGTTGAGTACTTTACTCCATCTGATTTGGAGTGTGTCCTATGCAGCCTTGAGCCTTTGTTTCTGCTTTTTCAGACTCCTCGCAGTGGCAATAAGCCTTTGACAGGCATTCTGCTGCTCCGGGTGCTTGTCCGGCATTATGTCGTCCGGACTATTATGTTTGAAAGAATTGGTTTGTTCATTTGATTCCCTGTATTGCCTTGGCCCGGCAGTGGTTCGCCCTGCTCCAATGCTGGGTCTGTATGATTGTTATTTCTGCCGAGGAGGGATTTGGGGTGGCGCTTGCGCTACCGTTTTGACTGCTTCTCGAGGGAACAAGCCTTCGGTGCGTCCTTCCGTTCCTCGTCGTCGTCTTCTTTTGGTGTGTCCACCATGTATACGTCATATGATGAAGTGGACGTCCAGCGCCCTGTGGGCGGTGGTTCCTCTTCACCTCCCGCATCGTCGTCCATACCGTTAATGTCTTCGGAGTCGAAGTCAAGCATGTCGGTTGAGTCATCGACAGTGGCTATTAAATGGGTGGTGGGTGGGCGTAGAATTTCTTCGTCATCTGCATCCCAATCCTGTTGGCCATAATCCGGCTAGGGCTCTCCTGACAAAGAGAGAGACCTTAGTGAATTTAGAATGTCACCGAAGGGCGAGTGCTGAAAGATATCCGCGGCGGTGAATTCCATGATCGGCGCCCAATCGGATTCGATTGGCAGAGGCGCGGATGGTTCAGAGTCCGGGAAAGAGTCTGGCACCTTGGAGTCACGGGCTGCGCAGAGGGTTAGGCAGGTGTTCGGCTCGATCGCCGTTGAGACTACAGCCCCTGAGGCGGTGTCTAACCACCTGTCCTCAATTGGCACAGTTGGCTCCGAACTAAAGGTCGGAGCTGATGTGGGCGCGGCCTTTGGGGTACTGTTCGGCGGCAGAGCTAGGTCATATCCATCGCGACAATGCGGCGTGCCCGGCTGTGGCTCGAATGTGTCGAAGATCAAGTCTCCGCGGATGTCGGCCGGGTAGTTCAAACTTCCAAATCTGACCTGATGGCCAGGGCGTAGATTTCAATCTGCTCCAGATGGCCAAGCGAATTAGCCCGCAGTTCAAAGCCGCCGAATACGAAGATCTGTCCGGGGAGAAAAGTCTCACCCTGGACGGCATCGCTATTGATGATAGTAGGAGCCATCAAGCCTAACGGCGACGACACAGAGGAACTCTCAATGAAATCACCAACGTCGGTGTCAAAACCGGCGAATCTCGGGTAGGGGGTCCCGAACTGTGCGTCTAGGCCGGATGGTAACAGGAGGCAGGGGACACGATGTTTTACCCAGGTTCGGGCCCTCTTGATGGAGGTAAAACCCTACGTCTTGCTTGATTAATATTGATGATATGGGTAGTACAAGAGTAGATCTACCACGAGATCAGAGAGGCTAAACCCTAGAAGCTAGCCTATGGTATGATTGTATGTTCTGGTTGTTGTCCTACGGACTAAAACCCTTCAGTTTATATAGACACCGGAGAGGGTTAGGGTTACACATGGTCGGTTATAAAGGAGGAGATATCCATATACGTATTGCCTTGCTTGCCTTCCACACCAAGTAGAGTCCCATCCGGACACGAGACGAAGTCTTCAATCTTGTATCTTCATAGTCTAACAGTCCGGCCAATGGAGATAGTCCGGCTGTCCGGAGACCCCCTAATCCAGGACTCCCTCACCAATACTCGCCTAAGTTTGTAAAATTTTGCCGAGTGGAGAGCAACCCTCCCACTCATAGGCTTAGTTTTAGTCTAGTACTCGCCTAAGTTCGAAACACGGAGCTACGCCACAAGTACAATGTGCACTCCATCCCTATCCGCAAGGGCGGCGAGGTGCAGGTCGACTGCAACCTTCTCCCTCGGAGCTACGCCACAAATACAATGTGCGCTCCATCCCTATCCGCAAGGACGACGAGGTGCAGGTCGGCTGCAACCTTCTCCTTCGGAGCTACACCACAAGTAAAATGCGCACTCCATCCCTATCCGCAAGGACAATGAGGTGCAGGTCGACTGCAACCTTCTCCTTCAAAGCTACGCCACAAGTACAATGTGCGCTCCATCCCTATCCGCAAGGACGACGAGGTGCAGATCAACTGCAACCTTCTCCTTCGGAGCTACGCCACAAGTACAATGTGAGCTCCATCCCTATCCACAAGGGTGACGAGGTGCAGGTCGACTGGAGTCACCACCTCAGAGCTACATCTCAAGCACAAAGATTATTCAAAACAAAGAAGAAAGTCCACTTGAAGACAAAACACAAGCATATTCGGGAATAAACCAAATTCGGATAAATCTTGAAGTTCCAAGTAGCAAATCAAAAGTATTCGAGCATCAAGACCGAAGGAGTTTAACGGTTACCGCAATCACTCGACATTCCGAGGCAAATTTAAGGCAGATTCAAGTCTCATAAGTTTGTTCACTCAGCAGGAGGAGGGCTGGCAGGCTCGACGAATTCGTCCAAGTCGATCCCATCCGCGATCCAAGTGGCAGCAGCGATGAAAGTCTCCATGAAGGACTGGAAGTCATGCCTTTTGGTGTTAGCGACCTTGATTGCCACCAGCTTGTCTTCACGAGCTTCCTTGCAGTGGACTCGCACCAAGGACAACGCCACGTCAGCACCACACCGGGCAGAGGACTTGTTCCATTCTTGCACTCGGTCAGGGATCTCATTGAGTCGAGCCATCAGGGATTCCAGGTCCGTTTGAAGTGTCGTCCCTGGCTAGAGCAATGAGTCGACTCATGAGACTACTTCCTTCATACGCGTGAGGTAACTTGTGACGGCGGCGACACGAGACTCCAGTTGGAGCACGTTCATTTCAGTTTCGTCGCAAACTGGAGAAGCGATAGGGTCCAGACCCGTCTCGACCCTTCCATTTTCCTCGTCAAAGTCTTGGCAGAAATCTGCAGTCAAAAAATTAGTGAGTCGACTGCATGATACGTTTCCAACGTATCTATAATTTTTGATTGCTCCATGCTATATTATCTACTATTTTGGGCAATATTGGGCTTTATTATCCACTTTTATATTATTTGTGGGACTAACCTATTAACCGGAGGGCTAGCCCAGATTTGCGGTTTTATGCATATTTCAGTATTTTGAAGAAAAGGAATATCAGACGGAGTCGAAACGGGACGAAATCAACTGGAGAAGTCATTTTCGGAAGGAAACACACCTGATGGACTTGGACCCCATGTCAGAAGATACGAGAGCTGCCCATGAGGGTGGGGGCGCCCCCCCTGCCTCGTGGGGCCCCCGTGGCTCCCCTGACATGCTTCTTCCGCCTATATAACTCCATATACCCTAAAACTTCTAGAACGGAGATTAGATCGGGAGTTCCGCCACCAGAAGCCTCCGTAGCCACAAAAAGTCAATCGGGACCCTGTTCCGGCACCCAGCCGGAGGGGGGTCCCTGATGAGGAGGGAGTAGTTCTCCCTCGGGGCTGAGGGTATGTACCAGTAGCTATGTGTTTGATCTCTCTCTCTCTCGTGTTCTTGATTTGGCACGATCTTGATGTATTGCGAGCTTTGCTATTATAGTTGGATCTTATGTTTCTCCTCCCCCTCTTCTCTCTTGTAATGAATTGAGTTTCCACTTTGAATTAATCTTATCTGATTGAATCTTTAAAGATTTGAGAACACTTGATGTATGTCTTGCCATGCGTATCTGTGGTAACAATGGGATATCACGTGATTCACTTGATGTATGTTTTGGTGATCAACTTGCGGGTTCCGCCCATGAACCTATGCATAGGGGTTGGCACACGTTTTCGTCGTGATTCTCCGGTAGGAACTTTGGGGCACTCTTTGAGGTTCTATGTGTTGGTTGAATAGATGAATCTGAGATTGTGTGACGTATATCGTATAATCATACCCACGGATACTTGAGGTGACATTGGAGTATCTAGGTGACATTAGGGTTTTGGTTGATTTGTGTCTTAAGGTGTTATTCTAGTACAAACTCTAGGGCTGTTTGTGACACTTATAGGAATAGCCCAACGGATTGATTGGAAAGAATAACTTTCAGGTGGTTTCGTACCCTACCATAATCTTGTAACACCCCGGATATGACTTTCCCAATTTGTACTCCAACTCTTGCCGTTTCCGGCGTTAAGTTATTTTATTTTCTCGGGTTCGGGTTTTTGTCTCCGTGTGTTGTTGTCGTTGTCATGCATCTCATATCATGTCATCATGTGCATTGCATTTGCATACGTGTTCATCTCATGCATTCAAGCATTTTCCCTGTTGTCCGTTTTGCATTCCGGCGCTTCGTTCTCCTCCGGTGGCCATTTCTACCTTTCTTTCGTGTGTGCGGATTAAACATTTCCGGATTGGACCGAGACTTGCCAAGCGGCCTTGGTTTACTACCGGTAGCCCGCCTGTCAAGTTTCGTGCCATTTGGACTTCATTTGATGCTCCACCGGTTAACCGAGGGACCGAAAAGGCCTTGTGTGTGTTGCAGCCCAACACCCCTCCAATTTGGCCCAAAACCCACCAAAACCCTCTCCATCATCTAGAGCGTTCGATCACGATCGCGTGGCTGAAAACCGCACCTCATTTGGACACTCCTAGCTCCCTCTATGCCTATATAAAGACCCCTCCGAAATTCTCCTTCTCCTTCCCCCCGAAACCCTTGATCCATTCCATCTGCCGCCGCTGGACAAAAAAACCGCCAACAGACATGTCCAGTTCCACCCCGCCGCCGCCACGTGTCGCCACCTGATACGCCGCCGCCCGGTGCCCACTTCGCCGCCGCGCGGGCCCGCCTCTGCCCGGGGAGAGCCCTCCCGGCCCACATCGCCGCGCCCCGCCGCCCGCGCCTGCCTTCCCCGACGCCGGCAGGCCCCGTCGACGCCGCCGCCTCACCCGGCCATAGCTCCAGCCGCCGCCTCCCGGCTCGCTCCGGCCGCCGCCACCGCGCCGCAGCGCGCCCCCGCCGGCGCCTCTCACCGGCGCCGTCGCCCTAACGCCGCCTCGGCCCGGATCCGGCGAGATCCGGCCGGCCCCCGCTTCCCCGGCGAGCTCCGGCACCAACTCCGGCCATCTACGTTTTGCGTGCTCCGGCGAGATCCGATCTGGATCTGGAAACCCTAGGGTTGACCTCTTGTTTTTCCCTAAGTCTGCAGTTTATATGCCCTTGTTCATCGCATCGTAACTCTGCACCCGTAGCTCCGTTTTTGGCATATAGCATATCAAAATGTTCATCTCGGAGAGCACATCATTTCATTCCATTGCATCATTTTCATTGGAGTTCATCTTGATGCCAGAAATGCTGTTAGAAGAGTGCTACTTGAGATATTTGTTAGATCTGCTGCTCCATTTAGATATTTGTCATTTTTGCCATGATTATTGTGTGCATGATATGCCCATGAGTTCTATATATGTTTTGTTGAGGGTTTTGCCATATTTCCAGAGGTGCAACCCATGTATTTTTGTGATGTGTGTGGTGACTAGCACAAGCTTGCAAAATGAGGCACTTGGTAATTCTGATTTCAGGGACTTAGCATTTCAACTGAGTCCTTGACCTGTTTATCTCATGTTGCCATATGTTCTTGTTGTTTCCGAGTGATTCGTGCCTCTTTTGAGGATGAGCAGTAAGGATGTTTTGTTAATATTGTAGTGCTCTATCCATCCATGTCTTTGTTTGCAATTATGGAGCACCCTAGCTTGAGTCAATCGAGCTCTACTTTTGCTACTTCGTGAATCTGGGCAGATTGTCTACTTGTTAGCGATTTTGCCGATGATGTTGTAGTTGATCCGTGCATGCTATGTTATTGTTCTTGCCATGTCTAGCATGCATTTTTGTGTATTCTTGATGGGTGTATGCTTAGATTATCATGACTTGCTCCGTAGTGAGTGCATCGAGCTCGTAAACATGCCTACTTGATATCTGTTTTCAGCATGCTCCAGTTTTCACTAAGTCTGAGAACTGATTATGTTTTTGCCATGTTCACATGCTTGCAAATGTATTTTCTGATCACATTTGGCTCAAGGTCACTAAGTGACTTTTGTTAAGCTCTTTGAGTATCTCCATGCCATGCTTTACTTTGCCATGTCCAGGTCCTGTAGCATGTAGTTTTGTTGCTCCGAAGAGTGCTATCTGATCTGAAATTCCAGACAAGTGTTAATTTCACTAAGTCTGAAATCTGTTTGCCATATGCATTTTTGCCATGCTTGTTTGAACCTGTTAATGGATGAATTGGCCATAGCTCAGTGCTAGACTTTTGTTGCGAATCATGAATACATCCCTGCCATGTATTTTATTGTCATGTTTGAGTGTTGTAGCTTGTTCATCTCTTTGCATTTAGATGGCTACTTGCTGTAAATCGCAGACCGGTGTCATATTTGAATTGCTTGCCATTTCCAAACCGTAACTCCGATTCCGGTGTTCTTTATATAGTTTTCAAGCGATTTCATCCCATATTTCCAGTGGCACACTTGGATTCCCAAGTTGAGGCCAGGTTCATTCATTCCTTGTCAAATCTTGCATATGCATCACATATCGCATCCCGCATAGCATACCATGTTTGCATCATGTTGTTTGAGCTTTGCACGTGGTTTATTGTGTCCTTGTTGCTTGTTTGTATTGTTTGGGTAGAGCCGGGAGACGAGTTTGCTAACGAGGAGCCCGTTGAGTTTGCTTTCGAGGATCCAGTCAACTCTGACCACTTTGCAGGCAAGATGATCATACCCTCGAAATCACTACTATCTCTGCTTTGCTAGATGCTCGCTCTTTTGCTATGCCAATGCTATGATGCCTACCACTTGCTTTCAAGCCTCCCAAATTGCCATGTCAAACCTCTAACCCACCATGTGCTAGCAAACCGTTGATTGGCTATGTTACCGCTTTCCTCAGCCCCTCTTATAGCGTTGCTAGTTGCAGGTGAAGATTGGAGGCCGTTCCTTGTTGGAACATTTATTTACTTGTTGGGATATCATTATATTAACATGTTATCTTAATGCATCTATATACTTGGTAAAGGGTGGAAGGCTCGGCCTCTCGCCTAATGTTTTGTTCCACTCTTGTCGCCTTAGTTTCCGTCATATCGGTGTTATGTTCCCGGATTTTGCGTTCCTTACGCGGTTGGGTTATAATGGCAACCCCTTGATAGTTCGCCTTGATTAAAACTTTTCCAGCAATGCCCAACCTTGGTTTTACCATTTGCCACCTAGCCTCTTTTTCCCTTGGGTTTCTGGAGCCCGAGGGTCATCTTATTTTAGCCCCCCCTAGGCTAGTGCTCCTCTGAGTGTTGGTCCAAACTGGAGTCATGTGCAGCGCCCCCTCGAGGAAACTCGAGGTTTGGTTTTAGTTGTATGGAGAGCTCATCTGAGTGTGCCCTGAGAACGAGATATGTTCAACTCCTATAGGGATTTGTCGGCACATTCGGGCGGTGTTGTTGGTCTTGTTTTAACCTGTCGAAGTGTCTTGAAGAACCGAGGTACCGAGTCTAATCGGAACGTCTCGGGAGGAGGTCTATTCCTTTGTTGACCGTGAGAGCTTGTCATGGGCTAAGTTGGGACTCCCCTGCAGGGATTTGAACTTTCGAAAGCCGTGCCCGCGGTTATGGGCAGATGGGAATTTGTTAATGTCTAGTTGTAGATAACTTGAACCTTAACTTAACTAAAATGAATCAACTGAGTGTGTTACCGTGATGGCCTCTTCTCGGCGGAGTCCGGGAAGTGGAAACGGTGTTGGAGTAATGCTTGCGCAGGTTGCTCTCTAGTTTCTCGCTCGCGCTTTGCCTCCTCTTCTCGCTCTCTTTTGTGAACAGGATAGCCACCATATTTGCTAGTCGCTTGCTGCAGCCCCACATATTTACCTTGCCTTACCTATAAGCTTAAATAGTCTTGATCGCAAGGGTGCGAGATTGCTGAGTTCCTTTGGCTCACATATTACTATTACACCACATGCAGGGCCTCATGATTCCGCTCCAGGTGACGCGCTTGAGCTCAAGTGGGAGTTCGACGAAGACTCTCAACGATACTATGTTTCCTTTCCTGATGATCAGTAGTGGTGCCCAGTTGGGGGTGATCGGGACCGTGTCGCATGTTGGGTTATCTTTTATTTTGGCGCCGTAGTCGGGCCATGAGTGTTTGGTTGATGTAATGTTATCTATGTACTTGATTGATGTGGCGAGTGTAAGCCAACTATGTTATCTCCCCTTTTATTATCTGTATATTACATGGGATGTTGTGAAGATTGCCTAACTTGCGACATATGCCTTCAATGCGATTATGTCTCTAAGTCGTGCCTTGACACGTGGGAGCTATAGTCGCATTGAGGGTGTTACAAGTTCGTATCAGAGCCTTCCCCGACCTTAGGAGCCCCAGTGCTTGATCGTTTTTAGTAGCCGAGTTGTGTCTAGAAAAATGTTTTGAGTCATTTAGGAATTATATATCGGAGAGTTTAGGAATTCTTTTTACTTCCCAGTCTCCTCATCGCTCTGGTAAGGCATCCTGACGTAGAGTTTTGACTCTTCTCTTCTCATATTTCACTAAAAAAAATTAGGATCACGCGGGTATCTTGGAACCATTCCGATGGTTTTATGATGAGAACATTGTCTTGGTGCCTCCTGTCAGGGGTTTTGTGGAAGTGTCCCGGGGAGTTGAGCTCTAAGGTGTTGTCGTCATAATTTTATCGTTGCAATTCTGGAATACCTGAGTTTAGTACGCCGACATCAAAAATCTCTTGTATGCAGTTCATTGGTGAGATAACCTCGACGCCACCCAGTACTGGGGCGGGAGTTCGGGAGTATTGCCATAACTTGTATAACAGATGCTTTTTGAAGGTTGAGGAAGATGGTTTCCGAAGTTTTTCTCGGTTATGTGTCGAAGGATGGATACTGCTGGATGTAGGATTTGCTAGATTTGGGTGAGATATTATGCTTCCCCTGTATCCCCAACACCTGATTGCATAACCGGAAAGGTTCAGGAGTTTCATAGGTGGGAATTCAAGTAGCTCTAGTTCTTCTTCAACGGATATTTGGTTTGAGCTTGGGATTTCTTACCGATTATTCGTTTTTGATCCGTACCTTGTTGATTTATTTCTCTACCTAAATTCTAAGTGGCTTCTCAATTTATGGATATGTGACCATTTCAAGAGGAATGCATTCATTCATTTTGTTCGGATGTGAAGACTATATGTTGAAATTTTCATTCCGTTGGATTCAGCTTCAATATTTGTCTATCTATGTGCTAATGGATGTCAACCTCTTCAGGATGGCTCCTCCAACGCGCACGACTCCGAATCCTGATCCGCCACCACCTCCACCTCCTCCTGAGGCATGGCAAGCTGTGATGGCTGCAACCAATGCAAACACACAGTTGATCATGAAAATTCTCCAAGAGCGCAATCAAGGCAACCAAGGGAACCAAGGCAACAATCAGAATCACTTTGCTACACTCAACCAGTTCCTTGCTAACGGGCCAAAGACTTTCAGCAATTGTGTTGAGGCAACCGATGCTGATGATTGGCTTGTGGATCTGTGCAAGCATTTCGAGTGTAGTAACGTCAGACCTGAGGACTTCGTCAAGTTCGCTTCCTTCCAACTCAAAGATCAAGCTGCAAAATGGTTCCAGCTGTACAAGGACTCCAGAGGTGGACATGTAATTACCTGGGATGAATTCTATCAAGACTTCAAAGCTCACCATATCCCTTAGAGCGTGGTTGAAAGCAAGCGTGAGGAATTCCGCAACCTGAAGCAAGGCTCTTTGTCTGTCTATGACTACAACAAGTTGTTTTAGAAGCTCGCCCGCTTTGCTAAGCAGAACGTCCCTGATGAGAAGAGCATGATATACCAGTTCATGGGTGGTCTCAGAGAAGAAATTCAGCTAGCTCTTATTCTCTTTGAGCCCTTGAGGTACGATGAGTTCTACAACATGGCATTGAAGCAAGAGGCTGCTCAATTGAGGTGTGATGCTTCCAAGAAGCGAGTCAGAGATGCTACTCCTTCCTCTACTCAAGTGGCCAAGCAGTAGAAGTATTGGCTTCCTCCTCCTCCGTTCCGTCAGCCGTATCAGCAGAAGAGTAAACGTGGCAGTGGTTCTTCCCACCCACCCAACCCTGGCTTTCAGAACAAGACTTCGTCTCAACCTCCAAGATCGAGTGCTCTGTATCACCATCCGCTTTCAGAGGTCACGTGCAACAAGTGCCAACAGAAGGGTCACTATGCCAACAAGTGTCTCAACCAGAGGCGTCTTCCTCCTCCTCTTCCTGTCAGATCGGTAGTAAAGCTGTGGTCAAGCATAACCCCAAGCACGCCAAGGTTAACTTGATGAATGCAGCTCAGGCAGAGGACTCGTCAGATGTCATCATGGGTAACCTTCCAGTTAATGATATTCCGGCAAAAGTTCTTTTTGACACTGGTGCATCACATTGTTTCATTTCCAAAGCTTTTGCATCGAAGTATGAGTGCGACTATCAGTATCTGCAAAATTCTTTGCAAATCGTGTCACCGGGCAAGCAAATGACAGCTAATTTCTGCGTCCCGGATATTACTATCACGTTGGGCGACTACAAATTTCTAGCTTCTCCTATTGTTCTGGGTGATTTGGATATTGATCTTATTCTCGGAATGGATTGGCTTTCTAAGCACAAGGTGCATCTTGATTGTGCAGCCAGGCAGATTCAATTGACTCATTCGTTTGAGGATGTAATTGTCTTTGCTGCTCGTGATGATACCATCCGTCTATTTTCTCTCAATGAGAAGGGTGAACTGGATGCTATCTCGCAAATTCTAGTCGTTTGCAAATATCAAGACGTCTTTCCAAAAGAGCTTCGAGGAATGCCTCCGCACCGGCCAGTTGAATTCGTTATTGATCTTAAATGGGCACGGAACCTGTGTGCAAGCATCCTTACAAGCTCGGACCTGAAGAGTTGAAGGAGCTGAAGAAGCAACTTGATATTCAAGCAAGAATGGGTCTCATCCGGCCTAGTTCTTCTCCGTGGGGTTGTGGTGTTCTTTTTGTGAAGAAGAAGGATGGAACGGACCGGCTTTGTGTTGATTACCTTCCATTGAACAAGAAGACCATCAAGAACAAATACCCACTTCCTAACATCAATGAGCTGTTCGAACAACTCAAAGGTGCCCAAGTATTCTCCAAGCTGGATCTCCGTATGGGTTATGATCAGATTCGAATCCGTGAGCAAGATATTCCCAAGACGGCTTGCAGGACAAGCTATGGTTCATACAAATACACTGTCATGTCTTTTGGCCTTGTCAACGCTCCTCCTACGTCCTCTCGCATGATGAACTTCATCTTCAAAGCCTACACCAATGACTTTGTTTTGGTCTATCTCGACGACATTCTGGTTTTCTCGAAGAACAAGGAAGATCATGCCAAGCACTTGCGTTTGGTTCTTGATAAGCTCAGGGAACACCAGTTCTACGCCAAGTTCTCCAAGTGTGAATTTTAGCTCGATGAGGTTTTTATCTTGGTCATATCATCTCTGCCAAGGGCATTGCGGTAAATCCTGAGAAGGTGTCTGCAATTGTGAATTGGGAACCTCCTCAGAACGTGAAGCAACTCCGTAGCTTCGTCGGTCTCGCAAGCTACTGCCGAAGATTCGTTGAAAACTTTTCTAAGATCGTGAAGCCTCTCTCAAATCTTCTCCAGAAGCACGTAAAGTACGTTTGGTCTCCGGAGTGTGACATTGCTTTCAACACTTTGAAAGAGAAATTGATCGCTGCTCCAGTTCTGACTCCGCCTGATGAATCCAAGCCGTACGAGGTCTTTTGTTATGCCTCTCTCCAAGGTCTTGGCGCAGTGTTGATGCAAGAGAAGAAAGTTGTTGCTTATACCTCTCGCTAGTTGAAGCCTAATGAGAAGAACTACCCCACTCATGATCTCGAGTTGGCGGTAGTTGTGCACGCTCTTTTGACTTGGAGACATCTCTTATTGGGAAGAAAAGTGGACATCTTCACGTACCACAAGAGTTTCAAGTACATCTTCACTCTGCCCAATCTCAACCTCAGGCAAACTCGATGGGTCGAAGTGATTCAAGAGTATAATCCGAGTATCGAGTATACTCCAGGCAAGGCCAATGTGATTGCTGACGCATTAAGCAGGAAGGCTTACTGCAACAGTCCGATTCTCAAGCCTTATCAACCCGAGCTTTGTGAAGCTTTCCGCAAACTTAATCTGCAAGTTGTTCCTCAAGGTTTCCTCGCCAACCTTCAAGTCTCTCCTACCTTGGAAGACCAGATTCGCCAAGCCCAGCTTCTTGATGCTATGGTGAAAAAGGTGAAGATTGGGATTGCCAAGAGTCAACCCAAGTACAAGTGCTACCGCCTTGATGACAAGGACACTCTCTTCTTCGAGGATCATATTGTTGTACCCAAAGGTGACCTCTGTAAAGTGATCATGAACGAGGCTCACAATTCTCTTCTCTCCATCCACCCTGGGAGCACAAAGATGTATCAGGACCTCAAGCAGGCTTATTGGTG
The DNA here is from genome assembly GCF_018294505.1 of Triticum aestivum. Lineage (NCBI taxonomy): Eukaryota > Viridiplantae > Streptophyta > Magnoliopsida > Poales > Poaceae > Triticum > Triticum aestivum. The sequence continues at coordinate 201,282,211 of NC_057800.1, read as the reverse complement.
GACTCGAATGAAGTGAGAGATTCCTCAGTTCATGAATGAATGTGATGTCTGCAGAAGAGTGAAGGCAGAACAACAAAGGCCAGCTGATCTCCTCCAACCTCTTGCCATTCTAGAATGGAAGTTTGACCACATTGAGATGGGCTTCGTGACTGGGTTTCCAAAGTCTAAGCGTGGCAATGATGCTATATTCGTTGTCATCAACAAACTCACCAAAGTGGCTCACTTTCTGCCTATTAAAGAGTCAATCACTGCAGCTCAATTGTTGGAGCTCTATACCTCTCGGATTGTCTCTCTCCATGGTATTCCACAGGTGATCTCTTCAGACCGTGGCAGCATCTTTACTTCCAAGTTTTGGGATTCTTTTCAGAAGGCCATGGGCACCAACATCCGCTTCAGCACAGCTTTCCATCCTCAAACTAGCGGTCAAGTCAAGCGTGTCAAACAGATTCTTGAAGATATGCTCAGGGCTTGTTTGATTTCCTTCAGCATGAAGTGGGAGGATTGTCTTCCTTATGCTAAATTCTCCTACAACAACAGTTTTCAAGCAAGTTCGGGCAAGGCCCCATTTGAAATTCTGTATGGCAGGAAGTGCCGTACCCCTCTCAACTGGTCTGAAACTGGTGAACGTCAGCTTTTGGGAAATGACTTAATCACAGAGGCTGAGGAAATGTGCAAAGTCAATCGAGATAACCTCAAAGCAGCCCAATCCCGCCAGAAGAGCTACTATGATAGTAAGCACCGTGATTTGGCTTTCGAGATCGGAGATCATGTTTACCTCCGCGTCTCTCCTATGAAAGGTACTCGTCGCTTCGGTATCAAAGGGAAGCTTGCCCCCAGATACGTGGGACCTTTCAAGATTGTCCGCAAGAGAGGCGACCTCACCTATGAACTCGAGCTTCCTTCAAACTTTGCAAATGTTCATGACGTGTTCCATGTCTCTCAGCTCCGAAAGTGCTTCAAGACTCCTGACCGCACCGTCAACTTCGAGGACATTGAGCTCCAAGAAGATCCTTCTTATCGTGAGCACCCAGTTGCTATTCTTGAAGAGACTGAACGCAAGACTCGCAACAAGTCAATCAAATTCCTCAAAGTCAAGTGGTCACACCATTCCGACCGTGAAGCTACCTGGGAACGCGAGGATCACCTCCGTTCTGAATACCCGGCGTTCTTTCAGTCCTAGATCTCTGGACGAGATCCTTTCGTAGTGGTGGAGTGTTGTAACACCCCGGATATGACTTTCCCAATTTGTACTCCAACTCTTGCCGTTTCCGGCGTTAAGTTATTTTATTTTCTCGGGTTCGGGTTTTTGTCTCCGTGTGTTGTTGTCATTGTCATGCATCTCATATCATGTCATCATGCGCATTGCATTTGCATACGTGTTCATCTCATGCATTCGAGCATTTTCCCCGTTGTCCGTTTTGCATTCCGGCGCTTCGTTCTCCTCCGGTGGCCATTTCTACCTTTCTTTCGTGTGTGGGGATTAAACATTTCCGGATTGGACCGAGACTTGCCAAGCGGCCTTGGTTTACTACCGGTAGACCGCCTGTCGAGTTTCGTGCCATTTGGACTTCGTTTGATGCTCCAACGGTTAACCGAGGGACTGAAAAGGCCTCGTGTGTGTTGCAGCCCAACACCCCTCCAATTTAGCCCAAAACCCACCAAAACCCTCTCCATCATCTAGAGCATTCGATCACGATCGCGTGGCTGAAAACCGCACCTCATTTAGACACTCCTAGCTCCCTCTATGCCTATATAAAGACCCCTCCGAAATTCTCCTTTCACTTCCCCCTAAAACCCTAGATCCATTCTATCCACCGTCGACGGACATGTTCAGATCCACCCCGCCGCCGCCACGTGTCGCCACCTGATACGCTACCGCCCGGTGCCCACTTCGCCGCCGCGCGGGCCCGCCTAGGCTTGGGGAGAGCCCTCCCGGCCCACAATCGCCGCGCCCCGCCGCCCATTGCCGTCCGCCGCCCGCGCCTTGCCTTCCCCGACGCCGGCAGGCCCGTCGACGCCGCTGCCTCGCCCGGCCACCGCTCCGACCGCCGCCTCCCGGCTTGCTCCGGCCGCCGCCACCGCGCCGCAGCGCGCCCCCGCCGGCGCCTCTCACTGCCGCCGTCGCCCTAGCGCCGCCCCGGCCCGGATCCGGCGAGATCCGGCCGGCCCCCGCTTCCCCGGTGAGCTCCGGCACCGACTCCGGCCATCTTCGTTTTGCGTGCTCCGGTGAGATCCGATCTGGATCTGGAAACCCTAGGGTTGACCCCTTGTTTTTTCCTAAGTCTGCAGTTTATATGCCCTTGTTCATCGCATCGTAACTCCGCATCCGTAGCTCCGTTTTTGTCATATAGCATATCAAAACGTTCATCTCAGAGAGCACATCATTTCATTACATTGCATCATTTTCATTTGAGTTCATCTTGATGCCAGAAATGCTGTTAGAAGAGTGCTACTTGAGATATTTGTCAGATCTGCTGCTCCATTTAGATATTTGTCATTTTTACCATGATTATTGTGTGCATGATATGCCCATGAGTTCTATATATGTGTTGTTAAGGGTTTTGCCATCTTTCCATAGGTGCAACCCATGTATTTTTGTGATGTGTGTGGTGACTAGCACAAGCTTGCAAAGTGAGGCACTTCGTAATTCTGATTTCAGGGCCTTAGCATTTCCACTGAGTCCTTGACCTGTTTATCTCATGTTGCCATATGTTCTTGTTGTTTCCGAGTGATCCGTGCCTCTTTTGAGGATGATCAGTAAGGATGTTTTGTTAATATTGTAGTGCTCTATCCATCCATGTCTTTGTTTGCAATTATGGAGCACTCTAGCTTGAGTCAATTGAGCTCTACTTTTGCTACTTCGTGAATCTGAGCAGATTGTCTACTTGTTAGCGATTTTGCCGATGATGTCGTAGTTGATCCGTGCATGCTATGTTATTGTTCTTGCCATGTCTAGCTTGCATTTTTGTGTATTCTTGATGGGTGTATGCTTAGATTATCATGACTTGCTCCGTAGTGATTGCATCGACCTTGTAAACATGCCTACTTGATATCTGTTTTCAGCATGCTCCAGTTTTCACTAAGTCTGAGAACTGATTATGTTTTTGCCATGTTCACATGCTTGCAAATGTATTTTCTGATCCCTTTTATCTCAAGGTCACTAAGGTACTTTTGTTAAGCTCTTTGAGTAGCTCCATTCCATGCTTTACTTTGCCATGTCCAGGTCCTGTAGCATGTAGTTTTATGGCTCCGAAGAGTGTTATCTGATCTGAAATTCCAGACAAGTGTTAATTTCACTAAGTCTGAAATATGTTTGCCATATGCATTTTTGCCATGCTTGTTTGAACCTGTTAATGGATGAATTGGTCGTAGCTCAGTGCTAGACTTTTGTTAAGAATCATGAATGCATCCCTGTCATGTATTTTGTTGTCACATTTGAGTGCTATAGCTTGTTCATCTCTTTGCATTTATATGGCTACTTACTGTAAATCGCAGACCGGTGTCATATTTGAATTGCTTGCCATTTCCAAACCGTAACTCCGATTCCGGCGTTCTTTATATCGTTTTCAAGCGATTTCATCCCATATTTCCAGTGGCACACTTGGATTCCCAAGTTGAGGCCAGGTTCATTCATTCCTTGTCAAATCTTGCATATGCATCACATATCGCATCCCGCTTAGCATACCATGTTTGCATCATGTTGTTTGAGCTTTGCACGTGGTTCATTGTGTCCTTGTTGCTTGTTTGTCTTGTTTGGGTAGAGCCGAGAGACGAGTTCGCTAACGAGGAGCCCGTTGAGTTTGCTTTCGAGGATCCAGTCAACTCTGACCACTTTGCAGGCAAGATGATCATACCCTCGAAATCACTACTATCTTTGCTTTGCTAGATGCTCGCTATTTTGCTATGCCAATGCTACGATGCCTACCACTTGCTTTCAAGCCTCCCAAATTGCCATGTCAAACCTCTAACCCACCATGTCCTAGCAAACCGTTGATTGGCTATGTTACCGCTTTGCTCAGCCCCTCTTATAGCGTTGCTAGTTGCAGGTGAAGATTGGAGGCCGTTCCTTGTTGGAACATTTATTTACTTGTTGGGATATCATTATATTACCATGTTATCTTAATGCATCTATATACTTGGTAAAGGGTGGAAGGCTCGGCCTCTTGCCTAGTGTTTTGTTCCACTCTTGCCGCCTTAGTTTCCGTCATATCGGTGTTATGTTCTCGGATTTTGCGTTCCTGACGCGGTTGGGTTATAATGGGAACCCCTTGATAGTTCGCCTTGATTAAAGCTTTTCCAGCAATGCCCAACCTTGGTTTTACCATTTGCCACCTAGCCTCTTTTTCCCTTGGGTTTCCGGAGCCCGGGGGTCATCTTATTTTAGCCCCCCCTTGGCCAGTGCTCCTCTGAGTGTTGGTCCAAACTAGAGTCCTGTGCAGCGCCCCCTCGGGGAAACTCGAGGTTTGGTTTTAGTTCTATGGAGAGCTCATCTGAGTGTGCCCTGAGAATGAGATATGTGCAGCTCCTATCGGGATTTGTCGGCACATTCGGGCGGTGTTGCTGGTCTTGTTTTAACCTGTCGAAGTGTCTTGAAGAACCGAGGTACCGAGTCTGATCGGAACGTCTCGGGAGGAGGTCTATTCCTTCATTGACCGTGAGAGCTTGTCATGGGCTAAGTTGGGACTCCCCTGCAGTGATTTGAACTTTCAAAAGCCGTGCCCACGGTTATGGGAAGATGGGAATTTGTTAATGTTCGGTTGTAGATAACTTGAACCTTAACTGAACTAAAATGAATCAACTGAGTGTGTTACCGTGATGGCCTCTTCTCGGCGGAGTCCGGGAAGTGGACACTGTGTTGGAGTAATGCTTGCGCAGGTTGCTCTCTAGTTTCTCGCTCGCGCTTTGCCTCCTCTTCTCACTCTCTTTTGCGAACAGGATAGCCACCATATTTGCTAGTCGCTTGCTGCAGCTCCACATATTTACCTTGCCTTACCTATAAGCTTAAATAGTCTTGATCGCGAGGGTGCGAGATTGCTGAGTCCCTGTGGCTCACAGATTACTATTACACCACATACAGGGCCTGATGATTCCGCTCCAGGTGACGCGCTTGAGCTCAAGTGGGAGTTCGACGAAGACTCTCAACGATACTATGTTTCCTTTCCTGATGATCAGTAGTGGTGCCTAGTTGGGGGTGATCAGGACCGTGTCGCATGTTGGGTTATCTTTTATTTTGGCGCCGTAGTCGGGCCATGAGTGTTTGGTTGATGTAATATTATTTATGTACTTGATTGACGTGGCGAGTGTAAGCCAACTATGTTATCTCCCCTTTTATTATCTATATATTACATGGGATGTTGTGAATATTGCCTAACTTGCGACATATGCCTTCAATGCGATTATGTCTCTAAGTCGTGCCTCGACACGTGGGAGCTATAGTCGCATCGAGGGTGTTACAAATCTCTTCGTTCGTTCTCCGCTATTAGTGACTTTGGAGTGACTCTTTATTGCATGTTGAGGGATAGTTATGTGATCCAATTATGATATTATTGTTGAGGGAACTTACACTAGTGAAAGTATGAACCCTAGGCCTTGTTTCCTATCATTGCAATATTGTTTACACTCACTTTTATCGCTTGTTACCTTGCTGTTTTTATATTTTCAGATTACAAATACCTTTATCTACTATGCATATACCACTTGTTTCACCATCTCTTCGCCGAACTAGTGCACCTATACAATTTACCATTGTATTGGGAGTATTGGGGACACAAGAGACTCTTTGTTATTTGGTTGCAGGGTTGCTTGAGAGAGACCATCTTCATCCTACGCCTCCTACGGATTGATAAACCTTAGGTCATCCACTTGAGGGAAATTTGCTACTGTCCTACAAACCTCTGCAAGCATCAACACATTCGGGTTGAAAGGACTACCTTCCAGCATCAGATGAGCTTCTTGGCAAGAGTTCTCAGATAAGCTTCCGTGTCATTCCTCTTGTGGACCGCAGACTCCAGCTTTTCATTCAGGACAATCTTGTCCTTCTTCAGACGACTCACTTCTCGATTGGACTCACTGAGGCAGGACTTCAGTTTGTTCACCTCCCCTTCCAGCGCTCCGGCTGAAGCCAGCTTCTGGTCTGCAAGGGCAGTTTTATCTTGGGCTTCCTTCTGCGCAGCGGCGAGGTCCGAGTCCTTCTTCTCCAGAGCCAACTTCATTTTCTCTGCAAAAGAAGCGATCGAATCAAACAAGAGATCGAAGAAATATATTGAAAGACAGTCGACAGGCAGTTCCCTTCCATACCAGCAGCTTCATCTTGAGCTTTCTTCCGATTTTGCTCGGCCAATTCCAGGTCGAGGTTGAGTTGCCTCTGCTTCTCCTCAAGTTCAGCAAACTTGGAAATGAGAGTACAAGACTTCTGCAGAAGGCAAAAGACGTGTGAATCAACAAGATGAAAGGTTCTTTACTTCTGAGTAGATAAAACCTAAAGAGTTCACTTAAGACCCTAGCCGACTGCACCCAATCGACTGTGGTCTCGGGGACTACACCCAGCGGGTGCACTTGGCGTGCCCCCGCTGATTCAGACCCAACTCGACCGGCCTGCCCAGGTAAAAAAAGAGAGAAAGAACTCAGACCCCAGTCGATTGCCAGCAATCGACTGCGGTCTCGGGGACTACATCGAGTGGGTGAACTTAGCGTGCCCCCATTGGTTCGAATCCCATTCGACCGGTCCGCCCGGGTCGAATGGAAGAAAAGAAAGGAAAAAGAACTCAGAGCCCAGTCGACAGCCAGAAGTTGACTGCGGTCTCGGGGACTACACCCAGTGAGTGCACTTAGTGTGCCCCCACCGATTCAGATCCTACTCGCCCAGACCGAGTGGAAGAACACAAATATCAAAGACAACAAAACACCCAGTGGGTGTACAGATTCGACGCAAACAACAGGAGATTGTATGGAAGAAAAATTTTCGGGTAGCATATCCTGATAGAACAAGGTCAGTCGAAAAGTCTACTTACTTGGACATTGTCACGGAGAGCAGCGCTAGCATCGTAGGCAGCCTGGCTATTCTCGTCCACCGTCTTCATCCGCTCCATCATCACGTCATCCTGACGGATGGCTTCCGCAGCCGCTTCCGACTAGTTGTCTGGAACGGGGTAGCTGGAGAAAAAGAGGGCAGATGACCCAGGTGTGGCAGCTTGGAGCTCCATGGCATAGAGTTGGACGGCTGAAGGAATCACCGGTGCAGTCGACGATGTGGGGTGCTCACTCGACAAAGGTGCAGCGAAGGTTACAGAGGCCCCGCCCGCATCTTCAGATTGACGGACAAGTGGTTTTGTCGTTGGCCCTTGCTGAGACATCTTGCCAGCTGCTACCTTTTTGCTCTTCCTGGGCTTAGGAGCCACATCTTCATCGTCATCGGGGAGATCGATGATGTTGGGTGGAGCTGCAGACAAGATCAGTTGACCCCAAGTGAACCACTAGAATGCAATCGACTAAGTAATCAAGAACAAGATCATAAGTGTTTTTACCTGGGTTGGAGGTAACCGCGTCTTCCATCTCCTCGTCTCGGTACTAATAAGAAGAAGTTCCTGATGTAGCAGCACTGCAAATGTCCGCACTCAGTCGGTTATGTTCTGTTGCTCGATCGACGAAAAGAACATGTCAGATGATTACCCGGAGATGGTGGGGACGGCCACCTTGATCCTGGGCAAAGCTTTTGGCAGTTTGGAGGAGGTGACCTTTGGTGCTTTTGGCGCTGGAGGCAGCACAACCATGGGCTGCTTCGGAGCTTTCTCCATCGGCGCCGGGGAAGACGTTCGGGGCGCTTCGAAGATTGCCCAGTCGCCAAGTCCGGGGTGCTCGCCGGGTCGTGAGCGTGCTTGGATCTCCTCTCTTTGCGAGGAGGCGAGTCGACCTCTTTGTCGTCGCTCGAGTCATCGCTCTCCTCGTCCTCCTCTGCATCCGAGTGCCACTCACTGCTCTTGCCCCCGCTCTCTCCTTCCTCGACGTCTTGCCCCTGCACTCCATTGGGCATCGAGTACATGTCAATGAGGGCTTGAAAGGACAACGAGGAAAAGAAATTCAGTCGACCATCAACAAGATGTCACACAAGGAATCAAGAAGATACTCGACAAAGCAGAGTCATACCTGTTCAGGCTGGCACGATTGGTCGAATGGAATCACCCTCCTAGAGCCCCCGGGATTATCTTTGTTGCTGGTGATTCCCTTCAGCCACTTCTCCAAGGTGTCTTCGCTGACGTCCTCCGGATGGATCCGAGTGGAGTCCTCAAGCCCCGAGTACATCCACATCGGATGGTCATGGGCCTGAAGCGGTTGGATGCATCGACTGAGAAAGACCTCCAGCAGGTCCATCCCAGTCACCCCGTCGCAGACAAGTTGGACGACTCGCTCGACCAACACCTTGACCTGCGCCTTCTCTTCTGGGACCACCTTCAAGGAGGAGGGCTTCTCCACTCGAGCTAGGGAAAAGGGAGGAAGTCCAGTCGACTGGACCGGGGTCGGCTGGTCCTTATAGTAAAACCAAGTCGGCTGCTAGCCCCGGACCGAGTCGGGAAGGATCATCGCTCAGAAGGTGCTCTTGTTCCTCATTTGGATCCCCAGGCACCCGCACATCTGGATCACGTGCGTCCTTTCATCACTCGGATTGGCCTTTTTGACCGACTGGGAGCGGCAGGTGAAGATGTGTTTGAAGAGACCCCAATGCGGTCGACAGCCCAAGAAATTTTCACACATTGACACAAAGGCAGCCAGAGAAACTATGGTATTCGGAGTGAAGTGGTGAATTTGAGCCCCGAAGAAGTTCAGAAAGCGGCGAAAGAAAGGATGGTGAGGCAGAGAAAACCCACGATCGACGTGAGTGGCGAGAAGAACGCACTCACCCTCCCGCGGCTGTGGCTCGGTCTCGTTCCCCGGGAGCCACGCCGATTTGTGGGGGATCAGTCCCCCCTCCACTAGGTCCTCGAGGTCGTCCTGGCTAATCATCGAGCGGATCCAATCGCCCTGGATCCAACCCGGCGGCAGGACGGATCTTGATGAGGATCCGCCCCGACTGGTCCTCTTACCCTTCGCCTTCGCGGTCTCCTTCTTCGCGCGCTCCAGCGCCACCGTCTTCTCTTTTCCCATGGCGGCGGATCGAGTTTGAGCAAGGTTTCGACGCAGAGAGCGGAAGCATGCGCGGTGGAGAGGTCTGAGGAAGAAGAAAGAGAATGGGAGCACGCGGTGCAAAGACCCGGCCCGGTTCCTTTTATAAGGTCATTCCCCGAGTGACTAACTGGTAGGCCCAGACGATCTAAACAAATCCCACAACAGTCGTGCATGCAATACATGGCGAAAAAGGTGGCGCTGAGGTCGAGGCGACCTGCCTAATCCGTCCCGATTACCACGGCCTCACCCGTCCGGCGCGCTTCCCAAAATTCGAATGCCGCGAAATCCGCGGAGAGCAGAGCAACTTGTCAGGCTGAAAACATCCTCCACATTATCATTCGGAATTCTACCATGAAAATTCACTCGACGAAAACCAAGAATGGACCAAGGCGACTGAAAAAGAAGTTGACGTTATCTCCTCAGTTCATGGCCCCAGAACAAGCTATACCCACAGCACCAACAATGAGTAGGAAGTATTCTCAACTCCTTCCCCACTTAAACCCTGATCCATTCGGGGGCTAATGATGAAGCTATGTACCTAGGGTAGGGTCATGGATCTGTCCAAGATACCGTCCCCAAGGACATCCCTAAAAGAACCAGAAGTAGTCGAAGAGAAATCATCATCCACTCGACCATAAAGCCATATTCCACTCGACAGTCTTAAAGACACTCGACCACGAGAACAATCACTCGACTACCAAAAGATGAGAAGCCGCTCACTCTGCAATAGTCGGGGTTTAAGTCATAGCTTTAATAATCATTTATGGCACTTTACTTCGGACATTACTAGTAACGCTCCTCCTTTATGAACATTGAACCCTGTGTAACGGAGGGGAGCTGGGGTTCTGGCGCACTCTATATAAGCCACCCCCTCCTCTAGGACAAGGGTTCGCACCCTTTGTAATTCACATGCATATATCCAGTCGACCGCCTCCGGGCTTCGAGACGTAGGGCTGTTACTTCCTCCAAGAAGGGCCCGGACTCATAAAACTCGCGTGCACAACTCCTCCATAGCTAGGATCTTGCCTCTACATACCTACCCCCCCTATTCTACTGTCAGACTTAGAACCACGACAGCCGGCACCGCAACAGCTCCCTTGCCATGGTGAGTGCTGCCCGCGTGTTTGCTTGCTCCCGTCATGAGTGCGGCACCGTCGCTGCGGCGTGGCTTGCTGCTCTGGCAGCGGCTCGTACTTGCCGTGGAGTGAGGATAGCCGACGCCCCACCGCATCGGCCGCGCCCCGCAGGATTGGGTGGCGCTCGGGCCGCCTGGAGCGCGGGGTTGAGGTCTTCATAGGCGGGCGATGCCGACCGGGCTGGCCAGGCTGCCCAGCGGTCGGGGTCATCTCTTGGGTCGTCGGACATCACGGTCGTGGTGCGTCTGCAAGTCGATTGACGGAGAAGAAGCTCCGGTGCACCCCTACCTGGCGCGCCAAATGTCGAACGTGGGGTTCCGGCAAACCCTTAAGGTTCAAACACTGGGGTGCGCGCGACGTCTTTCCCTCCTACCAATCTACGCCCTAGCTCACTAAGATCTCGCGGACGAACTCGATGAACTCGCAACACAGAAAGACACGAAGTTTATACTGGTTCGGGCCACCGTTGTGGTGTAATACCCTACTCCAGTGTGGTGGTGGTGGATTGCCTCTAGGGCTGATGATGAACAGTACAAGGGAAGAACGACCTCCTGAGGTTGAGGTGTTCTTGTTAGTAGGCTCTTGATCTGGTTGGATCAAGCTAAGATGAGATGCCTCTACTATGGTGGCTATCTCTACTCATATAGGCCCTGATCCTCTTCCCAAATGTTGAGCGGGAAGGGAGCCAACAACGGCGGGCAAATTAGAAGGGGGACAACTAGTACAAGCTATCCTGACAAAAGCGGTCTTCGCTTGCGAAAAGCTCTGGTGGTGACGCTGCCTTGGGCTCCACGATGACCTCCGCCTTGCCGTCCTCTTGGTCTTGGTCTCGTTGCACCAATATAGCAACCTTTGCCTGATGCCTCGGTACTCTTCGCCTGCGCTGGCCTCCTTAGCACAAAAGAGGAAATAAGTACGTTGTACGCGCTGGCGCCCGCCTGGTGTCGTTCGTCTTGGCTTACGTCACGAGAGCCTCGTGAGGTTTGCCCCGCCTTGATATCTCCGCTCCTCGTGAGCCTACCTGACTAGGCCACTCGAGAGGAGGTCTCGTTCCGTTCGCCTCGCAAGGCTTGGCCCCTAGAGAGGGTCTTGGGTGCCTTGTTGGCAAAGAGGTGTCGTACGGCATGTTGGCTCCGCCACGCCGCGGGCCGCGGGCAGGCAAGTCCTGGGACCCCGTTCCCAGGATGCCGACAATATGTACCTGTGAATCGAATAATGCATTGGTTGTTTGAACCTGATGGATATGAATAAAGCTATAGCCTACATTCAAGTTTAAATTAGGTACAATTTTAAATAGCAGCAATTAAATTAGGGTGAAATTATGTTGTGCAGGTCATTACGGCACACACGATTGGTAAAACACAAACGTTTGCGATATATACCATAATCTGAGACGGTTCACAGGGAGGAAATGTGTGCAAGCATGCACACAGTTGCCGTTTGCAAAGCGTGTGTGATGTCAGACACTATCACATACGGTGCGGGAAACTAAATGTGTGTGATTGTCTACCTATCATACACAGTTTATGATCATGAACTGTTTGTGATGTGCTAGGCATCCTAAAACTCCCGTGCCTAGAATCTTCCTACAAAACTCTCATGCCTGGAATGTTCCTAGTTTTAGGCAGAACCACAAAACTCCAACTGCGATGGCAAAGCAAGCACAAATGAGTAGCAAGGATCAAGCATAGGGAATATTTGATATATCGGAAACGGTTATATAGGGACAACTGTATGCATCAAGGCTCCCTATCCCCGACGGTTCTGGGTCGTGTGGGAAGGACCCCCCTATCGCCCAAACTCACTTGGCGACGGTTCCAAATGCCGTCACGGAAAGGGGTTAAAAACCGTTTGTTTAGGACCGACGCGCACCAGTGACAATATGTTCTACCTCAAATGAATTTGAGAGAGCATCCTTAAAAAGAAGGATTGAACGGAGTTGTTGAAGAATCAAAAATGAAAAGAATAAGCTTGTTGTGGGCTTATGGAAAACATCCTAAAGCTTGAGTTGAAATTCTGCCACTAACGAGATCAATTGATTTGATTGAGAACACCAAAGAGATGAAAAACTCCTTTTACCGAGAGGATAGGAGGAAACTTGGATTGTCGATAGACACCACAATTAGCAACATTCCTTAGGGAAGGCTTTAAGTGAAATCTATACCAAGATAACACCACGAAGAAATTTTTGGGTTGAAAAGGTCTCATGAACAAATTAAAAATGATGGGTTTAAAATATGTCACTCATGAAAACTTGTGAATCATGAAACACAAAGGGAAATTATCAAGAATGACATAACACCATCTCAAAAGATAAGGTAGAAAGAATTGCACTTCGAAATGCAAGAAGAAGAATACTTGAGCTCTTCCAACAAAAATCTTGAAGAATGCTTCGCAAATGAATGAAATCTTTGATGAACCACCATGTGAAACTTCATCCAGAACTCCGATAAGAAAAGAAATGGTTGGAAGGAAGTGAGGGTTGAAAAAAAATTAGCAAGATGAAACCATGCGATAATTTAGATGGAGCTTCGGGATGAAATAACTGATACAACTTGGAACTCCGAAAAATGAAGATGAACACTTGAAACCAAGAATTACTTCATCATGAATAAACTCCGAACTAATGAATTAAATCACCTTGAGGTGCAAGAATAAGGATTATGTTATGCTTATCCTTCACCAATTTAAATTGATGACAAGCAACGGAGTTGGCATACTACTTATTCTTGTTGAGAAGGATCAAGAGAGATATAGCGCAAACTTGAGAAAGTCTTCAACAATTCACCGGTAGAATTTGGAAAGAACGAATGAATTGATACAATAACAACGAAAGAGGAATGTTGGACGAACCACCATAAGAATTAAAAGAACGAACAAAGAAAAGGAATGCATCACCAAGAAGAATTGGAAAATGAACAAAGATACTTGAGAGAATTTAGATACAAAAGAACGAAGATATCATGAGCTGACTAGAGAATACTTGAACAATGCACCGGAAGAATTCAAGAATGAATGAAGAGACATCAATTTAGAATTATTGGAGAATGAAAGTTGAAAACTAAGAATGAATAACTCTTCTGAAATGATGGCCTCTGGAGAATCGAGAACGGAAAGAACTCCTGAAATGCTTCGGATGGGTATGAAAAGAATTTCTCATGATTGGAACAATTTGATGGAATAGCAACAAGCTTGAACCACGAATCTTCAAGAGAAAGGACAAGGATTTAAGAGAAGCTCTTCTTCGGTCTTCAAAGCTGAGAATGACAAGGAGGAACACTACCAAATTGTTGAGACACTCTGGATGAATGAAAAGATAAAAGGTTGAGCAAAAGATGAAGATAATTTAAAAGCGGTCTTGGAGAAGGCATAAGACCGATGGAGATCCATTCTGTCGTCAAACTTTGAAATGAATTTGAGAATAACTCCAAAAAATTTAGAAGAGTTAGGTAAGATCCTGGGAAAAGACCTATGGGTTAGGGCTCACTCAAAGATACACTGTTGAATGATTTTTAAAGAGAGATTGCACCGGTTGATTTAAATGGCTTGGATGAGGTAACAACCACAAAATAACCACAATGGATTAAGAATGGAAACATGAATCATCTGAGATATCTTCAGCACTCTGGAGAAGAAATAAAAGGGAGATGAATAAATAGGAGAGCCTTGGATAGAACTTCCAACATGACAAAGCGTTTAACAAAAGGAAGGGATATGATCAACACTGAAAACTTGAACTGAATCCACCGGAGAAGAAAATGAGAATGAATAATGATGAACTTATAGCTCCTAAGCATCATCACGAGGAATCACCACATGAAACTTAGAAGAAAAGGATGATAAAACTTCACACAAATAAAAGGATACTTGATTAAGAAATTTGAGTCCTTGAAGAAAACGGGTGGGACAATGGGAAAAGAAAGGCAACTTGGGACAGATGAAACAGACAAATCCTTGGGCTTCTCAACAACGCTCGTATGGAATAACTTGAAGAGATGCACACTAGTTGAAATGGATTGACATGACAATCTTGATGATAAAGAAGGATTATTATTCACATAGAAATATGAGAACACCTCTTAGGACAGGTATGAAATCAACACTTGACATCGAAGCAACTTGAATACCACAACTGAAAACAAAACAAAGAAATTGGCTTGCAGAATAAGCTGGAAAAAAAACATATGATAGATCACAAATCATATCATGTGTCTGTTGGAAAGGTATCCTACATGATACTTGAATTTCCACCTAAGAACTCCCGAAACTTTCTGGTTATGCAATCTGGTGTTGGGGATACAGGGAGGCACAAATATCTCACACAACTAACAAATCATACGCTCCAACTGTATCCATCCGTCAACACATAACTAATAAAACCTCCGAAATCGTGTACCTCTCACCTTCTAAAACATTCAAGACACTAGATGTGGCAATACATTTGATCGCTCTCCCCAGTAATGGATATCGTCAAACTACTCTCACCACAATGAGTATAGAAGTGTTTTCGATGTCGACGACCTTTGGTATTTCGGAACTGAAACGATAAGCACTGTGACAAACACACCTTGGAGCTCAACTCCCCGGGACACTGCCACAACCCCTAAATGTCAGGAGGCACCAAGACAGAATCCCCGTCACAATAATATCGCAACGATCCAACAATACCCGCGTGATCCTAAAAAAATTGAGTGAAAAAGAGGAGAGTAAAGTCAAAATATCTACGTCAGGAGTCCTCACCAGAGCGACGAAGGGGATAAGGAGTAAAAATAATTCCTACTCTCCGATATATGACTAGACTCAAAATAGTTTTTTTCTAGACTCAACAACGGCAGTGGTTCGATCAATCAAGGTGGCTCCTGTAGTCGGTAAGGCTCTGATACCAACTTATAGCGCCCAAGATGCGATTCTATCCCAATCACGTGATGAATTCATGATTGGGGCACAATCGCATTTCGAGCACATAGCAAGGTGGATATCATTACAACATACCATGTACTGAATAGATGAGAATACCAGATAAAGGCTTACACTTGCCACAAGCTACAACATGAATACATCAATACATAAAATCATCAAATAGAAGAGCAGAATCCGACTACGGATGAAATCAAACGAAAAAGAAGAACGACATCCACCCTGCTAATCCCAGTCTCCCCAACCCGGAACCTATCGCTTGATCAAAGAAGAAGTAGCAGAAGAACTCCAAAACAAGCAAGCATCGCTCTCACGTCATGATCATTACATTACGTGTACATGCAACTGTTGTTGTAGTAATCTGTGAGCCACG